>NC_091323.1:12619467-12641967 GCF_038502225.1 Cherax quadricarinatus | reverse complement strand
GGAGGCATATTACTCCACGCATCATGTAGAACAGCCTCCAGCAGCGGGGTTTAACTGATATCCTTGCCCAGTAAACTTTTTTTCACTGTTGACCAGAGGTTCTCAATAGGGTTTAGGTCTGGGAAATTGCCTGGCCAGTCATTAAAGAACCTCACTTGACAGTCCTTGAGCCACTGAACTACAGATTTTGTGGTATAACACGGTGCACCGTCATTCATAAAAACCGTAGCCCCACACTTGCCAAACACCTCAGGTAAATTGTCACACAATAGCTCCAGGTAATTGTACTGATTAATATGCTAGTTTCTGGGAAGCACAGTGAGTTCACCAAAGCTATGAGCATTGAAACATTCCCAAACCATGAGCGAGTCTGGGTGTTTGGTGGTCCCACAGGTGTAGCGTGGATCTAGCGGGTCACATGTCCCCCACGGTTACAGGTGACGGTGAAGGTTGCTTCGTCACTCCAAAGTACTTCAGACCACTGTTGAGGATTCCAGTGAAGATATTTCTTTGCATAATCCAGCCTACGTTTCATCTGTGGCTTGGAGAGGGTAAGTTTCTTTACCCCCCCAGTGACTTCTGTAGCTCAGTTCTGACACACGTCTGTTAACAGTTCTTACAGACACCTCTGAGAGAAGATGTGGGTTCTTTTCTTTCAATTCTCTAGCAGTTATCTTCGGTTTACTCTCTAACTGCTTCTTTAACACAGTTAAGGTATGAATAGATGTCTTCTTCGAGGGGCCAGGACGAGGTTTGGCAGACGGTAACTCAACACCTCCACCAACCTTGAACCGTTACACCCAGTTCCTCACTGAACGCTCACACACACCAACATTCCCTTGTTTCATCTGGTGCCCAGCTTTGTGAAGCCCTATGATTTGAGGTATAGTTTCAGGCATTCAAAACTTCCTTTTACTCATAATCAAACATGTATAGCACCAAAACAAAAGGGAACACCGGACGAAAGATGGGGCAGATGAGAGACAAAAGTGCAACACTTCCACTCACCACGGTAGCCATGTGAGCACTGAGGAGTCATTGTGGAGTGTGGCGGCAGCCCGTGACGTCATGCTAACGGCTGCTACCCGGCATAATGCACTGACTAAAAAAGACCCCCCTATATGGTAGGCCTTTGATTTTCGTCACGGCATAATGCTGTGACTAGCACTATATATATATATATATATATATATATATATATATATATATATATATATATATATATATATGTCGTACCAAATAGGTAAAACTAGTCAATTAGCATGAAAACTCATTTAAAATTAAATCCTTTCTAAAATTTTCTTATACATTTTTTCTTATAAATTAATGTAGTTAATAATTATGTACCAAAAGCACCTTAGAAAACTTACCTAACCTGGTTATAACAAGCTCAATTTAATTTAACCTAATCCAAATAAATATATTTTAGATAAGTTTACAATAATTTAATAATAAACAAACACAATGAAATATAATTTTTTTCGTAAAGTTCAGAGCGATTTTTGCGAAATTAATGCATACACAAATTTTCGCTTGCCTTATTCGGCAAGAAGAGCATTGCTGTTTAAGCCAAAAATGACAAGTTTTACCTATTCGGCACCACACACACACACACACACACACACGCATATATATATATATATATATATATATATATATATATATATATATATATATATATATATATATATATATATATATATATATATATATATATATATATATATATATATAATGTACCTGAGGGTCTTGTCCCAAATCTACACATTGTTATAACATACTGAAGTGAGAGATATGGAAGAATGTGCAAACTAAACCTAGTGAAAAAATATGTGAGTCGTGGGCACTATAAGAGAACATTGTATCAACATCCTTGGACCTAGATTGTTTGCCACTGTGCCACAAGCTATCAGAAACACTACTGGAGCAAGAGGACATGTACCTCCACCAATTGCCAGATCAACCAGGCTGTGATATGAGGACCAGCGGGCCGTCGACAGCAACAGCATGGTTGATCAAACAAGCACCCGGCAAGCCTGGTCCAGGGAGAAACAAAAACTCTCAAAACACTTCAAAGATGTATCAACGTATATTAAACCAGATAGAATATAGATGATGGCATACAACAGCAGTTAGTACAATAGTCACCACAGTATAGTAGATACAGTAGAATAGATGGAAAGACATATAACATTAGAAAATATAATATAGCAGATTACGTGGTATATAGCGTAGCTCATCATATAACGTCATATAACATAGGAGTTAATATAGGATGACATCACAACAAATACTGCAGACAGTATAGCAGAAAATATCATAGAAGATAGTATAACATACAATATATCAGCTAGTATAGCAGATATTGAGGATAGTACAGAACATATTACAAGAGATGAAGTAAGTAGCACAAAAAATATAGAAGACAAAACAGCAAATATAGCAGATAGCAGTGCAGATAGTGTAGCACAAGACCTAATACACGAGAGCAGATAGTGTAGCAGACAGTATACTATTAAAAAAAATCCAAAACAGCAGACTTACTCAGAGTGCCAAAAGCTCATTATGCAAATAGGTTAGTGCCGGGCGGGGGTGCCATCAGGTGTTTATCCAACTTGTGATGGTGCCACACTTCTCCCTCAGTGCTAGGTAAATGTAGTGCCAAGAGTCAGTAATTGCCTCTTATATGCGTGAGTGCCAGGTTCTTTTTTCTTGTGTTATTTAAAGGTATCACCTCAAGGGAGGTCCAAGTTTGTTTACAAGTGACAGCAGTGATAGAGAGAGACATGTTAAGAAGCAGGACTATAACCAAGTCTCGATATCGAAATTTGATTCTATCTTTCTTTCTCTCCTCTCTCTCTCTCTCTCTCTCTCTCTCTCTCTCTCTCTCTCTCTCTCTCTCTCTCTCTCTCTCTCTCTCTCTCTCTCTCTCTCTCTCTCTCTCTCTCTCTCTCTCTCTCTCTGTTTTACTCTCAGACATTACTCTTACCCTCCAGATATACATCAACACTGTTACTTCACCCTCCAGATATACATTAACACTGTTACTTCACCCTCCAGATATACATCAACACTGTTACTTCACCCTCCAGATATACATCAACACTGTTACTTCTCCCTCCAGATATACATCAACACTGTTACTTCACCCTCCAGATATACATCAACACTGTTACTTCACCCTCCAGATATACATCAACACCGTTACTTCACCCTCCAGATATACATCAACGCCGTTACTTCACCCTCCAGATATACATCAACGCCGTTACTTCATCCTCCAGATATACATCAACACTGTTACTTCACGCTCCAGATATACATCAACACTGTTACTTCACCCTCCAGATATACATCAACACTGTTACTTCACCCTCCAGATATACATCAACACTGTTACTTCTCCCTCCAGATATACATCAACACTGTTACTTCATCCTCCAGATATACATCAACACTGTTACTTCTCCCTCCAGATATACATCAACACTGTTACTTCACCCTCCAGATATACATCAACACTGTTACTTCTCCTTCCAGATATACATCAACACTGTTACTTCATCCTCCAGATATACATCAACACTGTTACTTCTCCCTCCAGATATACATCAACACTGTTACTTCTCCCTCCAGATATACATCAACACTGTTACTTCTCCCTCCAGATATACATCAACACTGTTACTTCACCCTCCAGATATACATCCTCTCCCTCCTCCTCCTCCTCCTCTCCCTCTCCCTCCTCCTCCTCCTCTTCCTCCTCCTCCTATTACTCCTCTTCCTCCTCCTTCTCCTCGTCTTCCTCCATCACGTCCTCCTCTCCATATTCGTATTTAATACGCTATTTCCAGCTACTACCTTCAGAAATTACCCTTTATTTCCATCTTCCCGTTCCAGTTTTTATTCACTCTTCCCCCCCCCCCCCCCATCCTCATCACCGTGTTCTAGGTCCATGTTTTCAGACATTCCTCTCTTCAATGTCTTCCAGTTTGCACCTTCAGACATTGCACTCATCAATGTCTTCAAAACTTTCCCGTGTCAATCTCTAATTTGGAAAGGTGAGGGGTGTTTCTGGTGTGACGACTCTGCTCTCATTGGCTTTAATTAAGAGTGTGAGAAACAGAAGGCAGGGGATAGGGGGAGGGTTAATAGGGGAAAGCAGAAGTAGGAAGGGAAAGAGAGGTTGAGGTAGGAAGGGAATTACAGAAATGTCAGTGAAAAACAGTAAAAAGTATGTTCTGACCTCAGAAGCGATTTTTGTATCACAGCACCACGCAAAAACAAGCGGGCATATACAGAGAAAGATCGCAGTCAGCAGACCGTCCCAGTAGCGGTATCGAGTCCTACTGAGTGTGATCTTTCTCTGTATGTACCTACTTGTTTCTGCGTGGTGCACTAATTATATATATATATATATATATATATATATATATATATATATATATATATATATATATATATATATATATATATATATATATATATATATATATATATATATATATATATATATATATATATGTCGTGCCGCATAAATAGTAAAGCTCTTCATGCCGAATAAGGTAAGTGAAAATTTGTGTATGTGATAATTTCGCAAAAATCATTTTGAATCTAATGAAAAAAATATATTTCATTGTGTTTGTTTAGTATTATATTATTGTAAGCTTACCTACAATACATTTAGTTGGATTAGGCAAAATTAAATTGTGTTTGTTATAATAAGGTTAGGTAAGTTTCCTAAGGTTCTTTTGGTAGAAAATTATTAATTTTTACATTAACATAAATGAAAAAATGTAACTTTAAACGTAAAATAGAAAATTTTAGCAAAGACTTAATTTTAAACTGAAAAGTTTTACCTATTGGACACTACACACAAATGTGATGTAGTTCAGCTGGGCTTGTGAGGTCTCTGGGGAGACCTAATTTAACCAATTATATGGTCACCTTGCCTTGGCAAATGTCTGTCAGGGACACGCCTTTCCGGCTTAAGACTGAGGTCTTTTGTTATGGACGGCGTCAGACCTCGACGTCAGATCAACACCACGTGTGCACACCTCTTTGTGGAGGGTGCCTGGACCACCATAAAAGCCCAAGGAAGAGCATGATCAGGAGATTCGTGCGGAGCACTGGCCTGGGTGCAGAGCTCCGATCAGAGACTTCGAGCGGAGCTGCTGCTGGGGTGCAGGGCTCGGGAGAAGGCTGCTGAAGTCTCTGGAGGAGACTGTTGGAGGCACTGGGCAGAGTACTGGCTTGGCGCAGTACTCGTGCTGTGTAGGACATGGGACCTGTGGCTTAGTTCCTGTGATGAACTGTCCTCTGAACTATATTGTAAGTTATATTCTGTTTCGCCAAGCTAATTGTATTCCCTGTCTCACTGCTTATGTGTACCACCCCAATAATGTACTCCTGTTACCAAATATATTATTGTACGAGGACTTAATAATAAACTGTGTTGCAAGAGAATCGAAGACTAACCCAAAAGGATTCTTTCAGGTATACAGAAGTAAGATCAGGGACAAGATAGGCCCACTCAAAAGTTCCTCGGGTCAGCTCACTGACAGTGATAAGGAAATGTGTAGAATTTTTGACACATACTTCCTCTCAGTTTTTACACAGGAGGATACCAGCGATATTCCAGTAATGATAAATTATGTAGAACAGGACGATAATAAACTGTGCACTATTAGGGTCACAAGTGACATGGTCCTTAGGCAAATAGATAAATTAAAACCTAACAAATCCCCAGGCCCTGATGAACTGTATGCAAGGGTTCTAAAGGAATGTAAAGAGGAGCTTAGCACACCTTTGGCTAATCTTTTCAACATATCACTACAAACTGGCATGGTGCCAGATAAGTGGAAAATGGCAAATGTGATACCTATTTTCAAAACAGGTGACAGGTCCTTAGCTTCGAACTATAGACCAATAAGCCTAACCTCCATAGTGGGAAAATTTATGGAATCAATAATTGCCGAGGCAGTTCGTAGCCACCTTGAAAAGCATAAATTAATCAACGAATCTCAGCATGGTTTTACAAAGGGCGTTCCTGCCTTACGAATTTATTAACTTTTTTCACTAAAGTGTTTGAGGAGGTAGATCATGGTAATGAATATGATATTGTGTATATGGACTTCAGTAAGGCTTTTGACAGGGTCCCACATCAGAGACTATTGAGGAAAATTAAAGCACATGGAATAGGAGGAGAAATTTTTTCCTGGATAGAGGCATGGTTGACAAATAGGCAGCAGAGAGTTTGCATAAATGGGGAGAAATCAGAGTGGGGAAGCGTCACGAGCGGTGTTCCACAGGGTCAGTGTTGGGCCCCCTGCTGTTCACAATCTACATAAACGACATAGATGAGGGCATAAAGAGCGACATCGGCAAGTTTGCCGATGACACCAAAATAGGCCGTCGAATTCATTCTGACGAGGACATTCGAGCACTCCAGGAAGATTTGAATAGACTGATGCAGTGGTCGGAGAAGTGGCAGATGCAGTTTAATATAGACAAATGCAAAGTTCTAAATGTTGGACAGGACAATAACCATGCCACATATAAACTAAATAATGTAGATCTTAATATTACGGATTGCGAAAAAGATTTAGGAGTTCTGGTTAGCAGTAATCTGAAACCAAGACAACAGTGCATAAGTGTTCGCAATAAAGCTAATAGAATCCTTGGCTTCATATCAAGAAGCATAAATAATAGGAGTCCTCAGGTTGTTCTTCAACTCTATACATCCTTGGTTAGGCCTCATTTAGATTATGCTGCACAGTTTTGGTCACCGTATTACAGAATGGATATAAATTCTCTGGAAAATGTACAAAGGAGGATGACAAAGATGATCCCATGTATCAGAAACCTTCCCTATGAGGATAGACTAAGGGCCCTGAAACTGCACTCTCTAGAAAGACGTAGAATTAGGGGGGATATGATTGAGGTGTATAAGTGGAAGACAGGAATAAATAAAGGGGATGTAAATAGTGTGCTGAAAATATCTAGCCTAGACAGGACTCGCAGCAATGGTTTTAAGTTGGAAAAATTCAGATTCAGGAAGGATATAGGAAAGTACTGGTTTGGTAATAGAGTTGTGGATGAGTGGAACAAACTCCCAAGTACCGTTATAGAGGCCAGAACGTTGTGTAGCTTTAAAAATAGGTTGGATAAATACATGAGTAGATGTGGGTGGGTGTGAGTTAGACCTGATAGCTTGTGCTAACAGGTCGGTTGCCGTGTTCCTCCCTTAAGTCAATGTGACCTGACCTGACTAGGTTGGGTGCATTGGCTTAAGCCGGTAGGAGACTTGGACCTGCCTCGCATGGGCCAGTAGGCCTTCTGCAGTGTTCCTTCGTTCTTATGTTCTTATGTTCTTATGTTCTTATGAGTAAAACAGTAATATTCACTGTCCACGTTATTTATTCTTATTTCCATTTATTTATGTTTAGTTAAAGTAGTGAGAGGGTGAGTAGTGTGGAGTGGTGGGTAGAGTAATGAGAGGTGAAGTTGTAGTCACCAGTGACCTCACATTACGTACCTACCGCTCACCTCTCCTGTCATCTACCACCTCGCCTGCCTGTCCCCTGCCTACTGACTCCCTCCTCTTACCCCCATATTCCCCTAATCATTACCCTCCTACATGACACAAACACACACACATACACACACACACACACACACACAGACACACACACACACACACACACACACACACACACACACACACACACACACACACACACACACACACACACACACACACACACACACACACACACACACATATATACACTCAGATATATATATATATATATATATATATATATATATATATATATATATATATATATATATATATATATATATATATATATATATATATACATATGTATATATATATATATATATATATATATATATATATATATATATATATATATATATATATATATATATATATATATATATATATATATATATATATATAAGCAAAACAACCACTCTGAAAGAATAGAGAAATTCCAAGCGCTTT
Source organism: Cherax quadricarinatus (assembly GCF_038502225.1). NCBI lineage: Eukaryota > Metazoa > Arthropoda > Malacostraca > Decapoda > Parastacidae > Cherax > Cherax quadricarinatus. The sequence goes on along the minus strand of NC_091323.1, from coordinate 12,633,935 downwards.
CGTGACTACTCACATTATCAATTGATAATGTAAGTAGTCACGAAAGCGCTTGGAATTTCTCTATTCTTTCAGAGTGGTTGTTTTGCATATTCTGAAATCACCTGTTTACTGTGATCTTATTGCATATATATATATATATATATATATATATATATATATATATATATATATATATATATATATATATATATATATATATATATATATATATATATATATATATATATATATATATATATATATATATATATATATATATATATATATATATATATATATATATATATATATATATATATATATATATATATATATATATATATATATATATATATATATATATATATATATATATATATATATATATATATATATATATATATATATATATATATATATATATATATATATATATATATATATATATATATATATATATATATATATATATATATATATATATATATATATATATATATATATATATATATATATATATATATATATATAAGAGACTCGACCTCTAAAACTCCAACTTGGTTAATACAATTGTGAGTCCTAGTACACACATATATTTACACACGCCTGCTATAAAAAATGTTTTATGCATATATAATTTTAATCGTGTAATTCTAAAATGTTATATAGCACTCATATATATTCATATGTTTGCACGAGCCCCGGTGATACAGTGACACAGCACGAGCCCCGGTGATGCAGTGACACAGCACGAGCCCCGGTGATGCAGTGACACAGGACACTGGACACTGAACACATGAGAATGTATAAATTATTAGAGGAAAAAACTTGACAACTCGGGAGCTCTGGTGGAATGTTTATGAGTGTTTATTTTGAGTGTTTGTGAAAACTTAATGTTTTGTGAGTGTTTGTGTGTGTGTGCGTGTGTATGTGTGTGTGAGTGTGTGTGTGTACTCACCTAGTTGTACTCACCTAGTTGAGGTTGCGAGGGTCGAGTCCGAGCTCCTGGCCCCGCCTCTTCACTGATCGCTACTAGGTCACTCTCCCTGAGCCGTGAGCTTTATCATACCTCTGCTTAAAGCTATGTATGGATCCTGCCTCCACTACATCGCTTCCCAAACTATTCCACTTACTGACTACTCTGTGGCTGAAGAAATACTTCCTAACATCCCTGTGATTCATCTGTGTCTTCAACTTCCAACTGTGCCCCCTTGTTACTGTGTCCAATCTCTGGAACATCCTGTCTTTGTCCACCTTGCCAATTCCTCTCAGCATTTTGTATGTCGTTATCATGTCCCCCCTATCTCTCCTGTCCTCCAGTGTCGTCAGGTTGATTTCCCTTAACCACTCCTCGTAGGACATACCTCTTAGCTCTGGGACTAGTCTTGTGTGTGTGTATGTGTGTATGTGTGTGTGTGTGTGTGTGTGTGTGTGTGTGTGTGTGTGTGTGTGTGTGTGTGTGTGTGTGTGTGTGTGTGTGTGTGTGTGTGTGTGTGTTTGTGTGCACTCAACTATTTGTACTCACCTATTTGTGGTTGCAGGGGTCGAGTCTTAGCTCCCGGCCCCGCCTCTTCACCGGTTGCTACTAGGTCCTCTCTCTTCCTGTCCCATGAGCTTTATCATACCTCGTCTTAAAACTATGTATGGTTCCCGCCTCCACTACGTCACTTTCTAGGCAATTCCACGGCCTGACAACTCTGTGACTGAAGAAATACTTCCTATCATCCCTCTGATTCATCTGAGTCTTCAACTTCCAATTGCGACCTCTTGTTTCTTTGTCCCATCTCTGGAACATCCTGTCTTTGTCCATCTTGACTATTCCGCGCAGTATTTTATATGTCGTTATCATGTCTCCCTTGACCCTCCTGCCCTCCAGTGTCGTCAGGTCGGTTTCCCTTAACCTTTCTTCATAGGACATTCCCCTTAGCTCTGGAACTAACCTTGTCGCAAACCTTAGCAGTTTCTCTAATTTCTTGACGTGCTTGATCAAGTGCGGGTTCCAAACAGGTGCTGCATACTCCAGTATGGGCCTGACTTACACCGTGTACAGTGTCTTGAATGATTCCTTACTAAGGTATCAGAACGCTGTTCTCAGGTTTGCCAGGCGCCCATATGCTGCTGCAGTTATCTGGTTGATGTGTGCTTCCGGAGATATGCTCGGTGTTATACTCACCCCAAGACCTTTCTCCTTGAGCGAGGTTTGCAGTCTTTGGCCACCTAGCCTATACTCCGTCTGCGGTCTTCTGTGCCCTTCCGTGATCTTCATGACTTTGCATTTGGCGGGGTTAAATTCGAGAAGCCAGTTGCTGGACCAGGTGTCCTGTCTGTCCAGGCCTCTTTGAAGTCCTGCCTGATCCTCATCTGATTTAATTCTCCTCATTAACTTCACATCATCTGCGAACAGGGACACTTCTGAGTCTAACCCTTCCATCATGTCGTTCACATATACCAAAAATAGCACTGTGGGACCCCGCTCGTCACAGGTGCCCACTGTGATACCTCATCACGTACCATGACTCGTTGTTGCCTCCCTTTCAGGTATTCTCTGATCCATTGGAGTGCCCTTCCTTTTATATGCGCCTGATCCTCTAGCTTCTGCACTAATCTCTTGTGAGGAACTGTGTCAAAGGCCTTCTTGCAATCCAAGAAGATGCAATCAACCTACCCTTTTCTCTCGTGTCTTACTTCCGTTACTTTATCATAAAACTCCAGAAGGTTTGTGACACAGGATTTCCCTTCCATGAATCCGTGCTGGTTGGCGTTTATAGTCTGGTTCCGTTCCAGGTGCTCCACCACTCTCCTCCTGATAATCTTCTCCATAACTGCATACTATACACGTCAGTGACACAGGTCTATAGCTTAGTGCCTCTTTTCTGTCTCCTTTTTTAAAAATGGGAACTACATTTGCCGTCTTCCATACCTCAGGTAGTTGCCCAGTTTCCAGGGATATGTTGAAAATTGTGGTAAGTGGCACACGCAGCATATCCGCTCCTTCTCTAAGGACCAGCGGGGAAATGCCCGGTCCCATTGCCTTTGAGGTATCGATGTCCCAAAGCAGCTTCTTCACCTCCTTCTCATTTGTATGTTTGTCATCCAACACTTGTTGGTATATTCCTTGCTGATGTCCCCCTCTGTTCTGTCCCCCCAGAGGCCTTCCTGTCTCCACTGTAAATACTTCCTTAAATCTCATATTGAGCTCCTCCCATACTTCTTGATCGTTTCTTGTGAGTTCCCCACCTTCTTTCCCTAGCCTTATCACCTGGTCTTTGGCTGTTGTCTTCCTCCTAATGTGGCTATACAGCAGTTTCGAGTCAGACTTGACTTTCGATGCTATGTCGTTTTCGTACTGTCGCTGTGCCTCCCTCTTTATCTGTGCATACTCGTTTCTGGCTCTTCTACTAATCTCCTTATTTTCCTCGGTCCTTTGCCTCCTATACCTTTTCCATTCTCTGGGGCACTTAGTTTTTGCCTCCCTACACCTTCGGGTAAACCAAGGACTCACTTTGGTCTTCCTATTATTTCTATTTCCTTTGGGAACAAACCTTTCCTCTGCCTCCTTGCACTTTGTTGTTACATATTCCATCATCTCGTTTAATGATTTTCCTAACAGCTCTCTGTCCCACTGAACCTCCTGCAGGAAGTTCCTCATACCTGTGTAGTCCCCCCTTTTATAGTTTGGCTTTTCCCATTTAATTCCTGTTACCTTCTCCACTTGTAACTCTACTATATAATCAAAACTCAGAACCACGTGATCGCTAGCTCCAAGGGGCCTCTTGTAAGTGATGTCCTCAATGTCTGAACTGCTCAGGGTGAACACAAGATACAGTCTTGCTGGCTCATCCTTTCCTCTCTGGTAGTGTCCCTGACATGTTGATGCATGAGGTTTTCAAGTACCACATCCATCATCTTGGCTCTCCATGTTTCGGGACCCCCATGTGGCTCCAGGTTTTCCCAGTCGATCTCCTTGTGGTTGAAATCGCCTATTACCAGTAACTTTGTTCTGCTCGAGTGAGCTCTTCTTGCCACCTCATCCAGTTTGTCCACCATCGCTCTGTTGTTTTCTTCGTACTCCTCTCTTGGCCTCCTGCAGTTCTGTGGTGGGTTATACATCACTCCAATGATTATTTTATGTTCTCCAGACTGAATTGTACCTACTATGTAGTCCTTTCTCCAATAATGTTCATGCCTTCCATTTCCTCAAATCCCCATTGTTTTTTATGAGCAGGGCAACAACCCCTCCTCCCCCTCTACTCCTTCTATCTTTCCTCAGGACCTGATATCCCGGTGGGAAGATTGCATTTGTTATTGTCTCACCGAGTTCCATTTCTGTGACTGCTATGATGTCTGGGGATTTCTCGCTGATTCTTTCGTGCCACTCCTCATATTTATTTGTTATTTTGTCCGCTTTTGTGTACCAAACCTTCAGCTTCTTTTCTATCACTGTGGTCCTGGGAGAATATTGGGGTTGGGGGAGTGAGAGCCTTGGTGGGGGCCTATGGGGGCTGTGGTGTGGGTGGGGGTTGTGATGAGGGGGTGGGGTCAGAATGCCCATAGGGGGCAGCTGTTGGGGTGAGGTTTGTGATGGGGTTGGTGGCAGAGGGAACAGTGTGTGGGTTCTGGTTTAGATTGCTCAGTTGCGTTGGGATTGTCGCGGTTGAGGTCCTTCTACGGGAGTTTCTGCAGAGTGTGTTTGCCCTTCCTCCTGTGTCTGGGTCCTGCTCATCTTCATCATTGCCTCTCGTTCCTCCTTGCATCTCTGTACCCTCTATTTCAGTGTAGTCCTTTCTTCTTGTGCTCTGTCGCGATCGAGGTATACTCTCTGGTATCCCGGTGTGTCCCTCAGTCGTGCTTTCTCTTGCAGGATCCTGGTTCAAGCTGATTCTTCCTTGAAATTACTTTGACAGGCCTTTTCCTTCCACTCGCACACCATCCAATTCTCCGAAAATTTGTCACCTGGGTCACATCGCCCTCACCTATTGTTTTCATGATGCCTTCAATCATTTTTTCCTCCTTCTGTTGTATTTCTTCGAAGTTGTCCCCTTTGGCTTCTTGGAGCCCGTAGAAAAAAACTGACCTCTCCCTTTCCTCCTCCCACTGAGTCTCCATTTGCATCCTCTGAGGTGTTTTAGTTCCTTCCATTGAAATGTTCTTGCTTTCAATCCCTGTCCTTGCTGAAACTTCTATGCTCAGTGAACTGTCTTTCATGATCAGCTGTTACTAGCTACTGCAGTTGGCTGTTAGAGTCTCTGCATATATCATACTTTCATTGTCTTCGGACCTGTCATTTGATCTTAGTGTGCTCCTCGTCTTTTCCCTGGCCCCAAATGAGTCTGATAGGGCCTTCATGTACGGTATATCTCCTTTATTTCTTACCGTCCCCTTGTCTGTGATTGACATAGAATTTCCTGATGTTGCATCTGAATTATCATTTGTCTCTCTAATCTGTTTTAGGTTTTTTAGTTTCTCTTCTAAGCACTGTATCCTAGTTTCTGCTGCTAAGACTTGTAGCTCCCACTTCCTGCACTCTTCAGCTATCTCTCCTCCATTATCTTGCCAAGCTCTTCTATCTTCCTTCACCACTCTTCCTCCCTTTTTTGGAGCTCTAACTCCCAGTCTTTCCTCCCTGGTTCGTCCACCAGATCTCTGGTTTTCCGCCCTCTAAGACAATCCATTTTTTTTCTTACCACAGAAAGAAGCTTATGTATTTTACCACAGAGAGAAGTTTATGTATTTTCAGGGTGTGTGTGGGGGGGAGGGAGAAGGCTAGAGAAGAGAGAGAGAGAATAAGACGGGGAGGGAGAAGACTAGAGGAGGGAGAGAGAGAATAAGAGGGGGAGAAAGAAAGGGAAGAATAAGGGAGAGAGAAGAGGGAGGATGGGGGTGAGGGATAAGACTAAAGGAGTGAGAGAAAAAGAAACGAGAGGGGGGTAAAGAAAGGGTAAAGAGAGAGAGAGAGAGAGAGAGAGAGAGAGAGGAGGGTGATGGAAAAGGCTATGAGAGAGAGAAATGCGAGGGAGGGGGAGAGAGAAAGATAGAAAGAGGGAGAGGGAGAGAAAAGCCTAGAAAGAGAGAAATAGAGAGGAGGGTGGGGGAAAAAGGCTATGAGAGAGAGAAATGCGAGGGAGGGAGAGAGAGAAAGATAGAAAGAGGGAGAGGGAGAGGGAGAGAGAAGGCTAGAGAGAGAGATAGAGAGAGAGGAGGGTTGAGGACAAGGACTGTGGGAGAGAGAGAGAGAGAGGAGGGTGGGGGAAAGGCTGTGGAAGAGAGCAAGAGAGAGAGAGAGAGATAGAGAGAGATAGTGAGAGAAATGCCAGCTGCTCTAAGCTACATTAATCACCAGCTAAGAGCTATATCAGCTTGGGGAAATAGATGGCAAGTAACATTTGCACCTGAGAAAACGCAAATGATGATCGTCTCTAGGCACGATGATGGTAATGCTGGTGCAGTAGTAAGGATGAATGGGAGGATGTTGGCACCTGGAGAAGAAGTTGATATCCTTGGGGTGAAATTTGACTCCAAACTAACCATGAAGAACCATGTTGTAAATCTTGCAAACAAGGCAGCCAGGAAGCTTGCAGCGCATCGCCGTATCTAGCATGTGCTTGACAGTAGGGGTTGCAAGATTCTGTACGAGGCACAAGTACGCTCACACCTTGAGTATGCTCCACTTTCTTTGTTTGCCTGCCCCCCTCTCATCTGCGACTGCTTGACAGAGTAGACAACAGAGCAAGACGTCTCATCTCTCGCCTGGACCCATCCTGGATACATTTGTCATTTCAGCAGAGCCTTCAACACAGGAGGGATGTGGGTGGCCTTACTGTTATGTACAAGGCCAATATTGTCAAAGTACCACACTTGGATCCACTTCGAGGACAGCGTGAAACAAGCTTTTATGCCACAAGACGAGCGGAAAGCAGCAACTTTACTCTGGCTGTACCCTTCTCCAGAACATCACTCCATCTGAGATCATATATACCCTGGATGACTCGAGTATGGAACACATTCGTACAGCATAATGATGTCAACGAGATAAAGTCAGTTGATCAAATGAAAATGCTGGCCCACAGATGGCTCCAACTTCATCCTGTTCCCTACTTGTATGTCTCATAACAATAAAAATGCTTTCAAATGAGCTGATGTAGGTAACAGCTCTTAGCTTGCCAATAAAGTTAGGAATCCTTAACCTGTAAATAGCTTGTCAATAAAGCTAAGGTCCTTAACCTTGTCAAACCCTGTGTAAAAAAAAAAAAGAGGGGTAGTGAGATAGTGAGAGAGAGAGAGAGAGAGAAAGATAAGGAGACAAAGCGGGAAGGACTGGGTTAGGGGTGTGTGTGTGTGTACTCACCTAGTTGTACTCACCTAGTTGAGGTTGCAGGGATCGAGTCCAAGCTCCTGGCCCCGCCTCTTCACTGGTCGCTACTAGGTCACTCTCCCGGAAACGTGAGCTTTATCATACCTATGCTTAAAGCTATGTACGGATCCTGCCTCCACTACATCGCTTCCCAAACTATTCCACTTCCTGACTACTCTGTGGCTGAAGAAGTACTTCCTAACATCCCTGTGATTCGTCTGTGTCTTCAACTTCCAACTGTGTCCCCTTGTTGCTGTGTCCCATCTCTGGAACATCCTGTCTTTGTCCACCTTGTCAATTCCTCTCAGTGTTTTGTATGTCGTTATCATGTCTTCCCTATCTCTCCTGTCCTCCAGTGTCGTCAGGTTGATTTCCCTTAACCTCTCCTCGTAGGACATACCTCTTAGCTCTGGAACTAGTTTTGTTGTAAACCTTTGCACTTTCTCTAGTTTCTTTACGTGCTTGGCTAGGTGTGGGTTCCAAACTGGTGCCGCATACTCCAATATGGGCCTAACGTACACGGTGTACAGGGTTCTGAACGATTCCTTATTAAGATGTCGGAATGCTGCTCTGAGGTTTGCAAGGCGCCCATATGCTGCAGCAGTTATTTGGTTGATGTGCGCCTCAGGAGATGTGCCTGGTGTTATACTCACCCCAAGATCTTTTTCCTTGACTGATGTTTGTAGTCTCTGGCCCCCTAGACTGTACTCCGTCTGCAGTCTTCTTTGCCCTTCCCAATCTTCATGACTTTGCACTTGGTGGGGTTGAACTCCACGAGCCAATTGCTGAACCAGGTCTGCAGCCTGTCCAGATCCCTTTGTAGTTCTGCCTGGTCCTCGTCTGATTGAATTCTTCTCATCAACTTCACGTCATTTGCAAACAGGGACACTTTGGAGTCTATTCCTTCCGTCATGTCGTTCACAAATGCCAGAAACAGCACTGGTCCTAGGACAGACCCCTGTGGGACCCCGCTGGTCACAGGTGCCCACTCTGACACCTCGCCACGCACCATGATTCGCTGCTGTCTTCCTGACAAGTATTCCCTGATCCATTGTAGTGCCTTCCCTGTTATCCCTGCTTGGTCCTCCAGTTTTTGCACTAATCTCTTGTGTGGAACTGTGTCAAACGCCTTCTTGTAGTCCAAGAAAATGCAATCCGCCCACCCCTCTCTCTCTTGTCTTACTGCTGTCACCATGTCATAGAACTCAGTAGGTTTGTGACACAGGATTTCCCGTCCCTGAAACCATGTTGGCTGCTGTTGATGAGATCATTCCTTTCTAGGTGTTCCACCACTCTTCTCCTGATAATCTTCTCCACGACTTTGCATATTATACATGTCAGTGACACTGGTCTGTAGTTTAGTGCTTCATGTCTGTCTCCTTTTTTAAAGATTGGGACTACATTTGCTGTCTTCCATGCCTCAGGCAATCTCCCTGTTTAGATAGATGTACTGAATATTGTTGTTAGGGGTACACACAGCACCTCTGCTTCCTCTCTCATGACCCATGGAGAGATGTTATCCGGCCCCATTGCCTTTGAGGTGTGTGTGTGTGTGTGTGTCTGTTTGTGTGTGTGTGTGTGTGTGTGTGTGTGTGTGTGTGTGTGTGTGTGTGTGTGTGTGTGGTGTACTCGCCTAGTTGTGGTTGCAGGGGTCGAGTGTGTGTGTGTGTGTATGTGTGTGTGTGTGTGTGTGTGTGTGTGTGTGTGTGTGTGTGTGTGTGTGTGTGTGTGTGTGTGTGTGTGTGTGCGTGTGTGTGCGTGTGTGTGTGTGTGAGTGAGTGTGTGTGTACTCTCCTATTTGTACTCGCCTATTTGTGGTTGAATGGGTCGAGTGTGTGTGTGTGTGTGTGTGTGTGTGTGTACTCACCTAATTGTGGTTGCAGGGGTCGAGACTCAGCTCCTGGCCCCGCCTCTTCACTGATCGCTACTGGATCCTCTCTCTCTCTGCTTCCTGTGCTTTGTCATACCTCTTCTTAAAACTATGTATGGTTCCTGCCTCCACTACTTCACTTGCTAGGCTATTCCACTTGCTGACAACTCTATGACTGAAGAAATACTTCCTAACGTCCCTGTGACTCGTCTGAGTCTTCAGCTTCCAGTTGTGACCCCTTGTCCCTGTGTCCCCTCTCTGGACATCCTATCTCTGTCCACCTTGTCTATTCCCCGCAGTATCTTGTATGTCGTTATCATGTCTCCTCTGACCCTTCTGTCCTCCAGTGTCGTCAGTCCGATTTCCCTTAACCTTTCCTCGTACGACATTCCCTTGAGCTCTGGGACTAGCCTTGTTGCAAACCTTTGTACTTTCTCTAACTTCTTGACGTGCTTGACCAGGTGTGGGTTCCAGACTGGTGCTGCATACTCCAGTATGGGCCTAACATACACAGTGTACAGTGTCTTGAACGATTCCTTATTAAGGTATCGGAACGCTATTCTCAGGTTTGCCAGGCGCCCGTATGCTGCAGCGGTTATTTGGCTGATGTGTGCCTCCGGTGATGTGCTCGGTGTTATGGTCACCCCAAGGTCTTTCTCCCTGAGTGAGGTCTGTAGTCTTTGTCCACCTAGCCTATACTCTGTCTGCGGTCTTCTTTGCCCCTCCCCAATCTTCATGACTTTGCATTTGGCTGGATTGAATTCGAGAAGCCAGTTACTGGACCACATGTCCAGCCTCTCCAGGTCTCTTTGCAGTCCTGCCTCATCCTCGTCCGATTTAATTCTTCTCATCAACTTCACGTCATCTGCGAACAGGGACACTTCAGAGTCTATTCCTTCCATCATGTCGTTCACATATATCAAAAATAGCACTGGTCCTAGAACTGACCCCTGTGGGACCCCGCTCGTAACAGGCGCCCACTGTGATACCTCTTCACGTACCATGACTCGTTGCTGCCTCCCTGTCAGGTATTCCCTTATCCATTGCAGTGCCCTTCCTTTTACGTGTGCCTGATCCTCCAGCTTCTGCTTTTATCTCTTGTGGGGAACTGTGTCAAAGGCCTTCCTGCAGTCTAGGAAAACGCAATCTACCCAACCCTCTCTCTCGTGTCTTACTTCTGTTACCTTGTCATAAAACTCCAGGAGGTTTGTGATACAAGATTTGTCTTCCATGAACCCATGCTGGTTTTCATTTATAATCTTGTTCCTTTCCAGGTGTTCGACCACTCTCCTCCTGATAATCTTCTCCATGACTTTGCACACAATACATGTCAGAGACACAGGTCTGTAGTTTAGTGCCTCGTTTCTGTTTCCTTTCTTAAATATGGGGACTACATTAGCTGTCTTCCATTTCTCAGGTAGTTGCCCAGTTTCAAGGGATGTGTTGAATATTGTGGTTAGAGGCACGCACAGCATCTCTGCTCCTTCTCTAAGGACCCATGGGGAGATGTTGTCCGGTCCCATCGCCTTTGAGGTGTCAAGGTCACTTAAGAGCTTCTTCACCTCCTCCTCAGTTGTTCGTATGTCATCCAACACTTGTTGGTATATTCCCTCTTGATGTTCCCTTCTGTGCTGTCTTCTCACAGCCCTTCCTGTCTCTACTGTAAAAACTTCCTTAAATCTCCTGTTCAGCTCCTCACATACCTCCTGATCATTTCTTGTGAGTTCTCCACATTCTGTCCTTAATCTGATCACCTGGTCTTTGACTGTTGTCTTCCTCCTGATGTGGCTATACAACAGTTTCGGGTCAGTCTTGATTCTCGATGCTATGTCATTTTCATACTGTCGCTGGGCCTCCCTCCTTACCTGTGCGTACTCATTCCTGGCTCTGCGACTGATCTCCCTATTTTCGTGTGTTCTCTGCCTTCTGTACTTTTTCCATTCTCTATTGCACTTTGTTTTTGCCTCCTTACACCGTCGGGTAAACCAGGGGCTTGTTCTGGTCTTCCCGTTGTTACTGTTGCCCTTGGGAATGGACCTTTCCACTGCCTCCTTGCATTTTGTTGCTACATATTCCATCATTTCATTTACTGGCTTTCCTGTCAGTTCTCTGTCCCACTGGACCTCCCGCAGGAAGTGCTTCAACCCTATGTAGTCCCCTCTTTTATAGTCAGGCTTTTCCCATTCTACTCCTGTTATTCTCTCCACTTGCAGCTCTACTATGTATTCAAAGCACAGAACCACGTGGTCGCTAGCTCCTAGGGGACTCTCATACTTGATGTCCTCAATGTCTGAGCTGCCCAGGGTGAACACAAGGTCCAATCTTGCTGGTTCATCCTCCCCTCTCACTCTGGTAGTGTCCTTAACATGTTGGTGCATGAGGTTTTCCAGCACCACGTCCAACATCCTGGCTCTCCATGTTTCGGGACCCCCATGTGGCTCCAGGTTTTCCCAGTCAATCTCCCTGTGGTTGAAATCCCCCATAACCAGCAACTTTGCTCTGCTGGAGTGAGCTCTTCTTGCCACCTCAGCAAGTGTGTCCACCATTGCTCTGTTGCTCTCTTCATATTCCTCTCTTGGCCTCCTGCAGTTCTGTGGTGGATTATACATCACTGCAATGACCACTTTGTGTTCCCCAGACTGAAGTGTACCTGCTATGTAGTCTCTTTCTCCCGTCTCATCTATTCCTTCCATTTTCTCGAATTTCCATCTGTTTTTTACGAGCAGAGCAACCCCACCTCCCCCCCTGCCCCTTCTATCTTTCCTCATGATCTGGTATCCTGGAGGGAAGATTGCATCTGTTATTGTCTCCATGAGTTTTGTTTCTGTAACTGCTATGATGTCTGGGGACTTCTCATTGATTCTTTCTTGCCATTCCTGTCGGGTGTGTGTGTGTGTGTGTGGCGTGTGTGTGTGTGTGTGTGTGTGTGTGTGTGTGTGTGTGTGTGTGTGTGTGTGTGTGTGTGTGTGTGTGTGTGTGTGTGTGTGTGTGTGTGTGTCGGGTGTGTGTGTGTACTCACCTAGTTTTGGTTGCAGGGGCCGAATCACAGTTTCTGGCCCCGCCTCTTCACTGGTGTGTGTGTGTGTGTACTCAGTTGTACTCACCTAGTTGTGGTTTGAGGGGTCGTTTCAAAGCTCCTGGCCCCATCTCTTCACTTGTGTGTGTGTGAGTGTGGGTGCACTCAGTTGTACTCATCAACCTGTGGTTGGAGGGGTTGATTCACAGCTCCTGGCCCTGCCTCCTCAATGGTGTGTGTATGTGTACTCACCTAGTTGTGGTTGGACGAGTCAATTCACAGCTCCTGGTCCCACCTTTTCACTAGTGTATGTGTGTCCTCAGTTGTACTCACCTAGTTGCGATTGGAGGGGTCGATTCATAGCTCCTGGCCCAGCCTCTTCGCTGATATGTGTGTCTGCGCTCACCTAGTTGTAGCTGAGGGGGTTGAATCACAGCTTCTGGCCCCCACCTCTTCACCGGTGTTTGTGTGTGTGTGCGTGTGTGTGTGTACTCACCTAGTTCTGGCTGCAGAGGTCGAGTCACAGCTCTGGACCCGCATCTTCACTGGCGTGTGTGTGTGTGTGTGTACTCAGTTATACTCACCTAGTTGTGGTTGGAGGGGTCGATTCACAGCTCCTGGCCCAGCCTCTTCACTGGTGTGAGCGTGTCATATATATATGTATATATATATATATATATATATATATATATATATATATATATATATATATATATATATATATATATATATATATATATATATATATATATATATATATATATATGTGTGTGTGTGTGTGTGTGTGTGTGTGTGTGTGTGTGCCGCGTGTGTGTGTGTACTTATTTGTGGTTGCAGGGGTCGAGACAGTGTGTGTGTGTGTGTGTGTGTGTGTGTGTGTGTGTGTGTGTGTGTGTGTGTGTGTGTGTGTGTGTGTGTGTGTGTGTGTGTGTGTGTGTGTGTGTGTGTGTGTGTGTGTGTGTGTGTGTGTGTGTGTGTGTGTGTGTGTGTGTGTGTGTGTGTGTTTGCATGAGTGTGTGTGTTCGACAATATTTGCGTGACAAAACGAGGGTTCACTGAGTATTTTCCAGCACGCACTCTCCCTTCACTCTTTCCCCATCCCTCTCCCCTCATTCCGTCCGCTCTCACCCACCACACTCTCTCCTTCCTCTTTCTCCACTCCTATTTTCTAATAATAAAAAAAAAAACTTTTGCCTCTTCTCTATCTTACACGCAACGTTCCAGGGTTGACGGGGAGTAGTGAAGAACCAATCATATAGTAACCTATCTGGTAGGTATGAATAAGGTCGGATAAAAGAACAGGACAAGTGTTTCCTGACGACGGTCTTAGTTATAAGATGACCCATAGCTGAAGATTTTTTTCATCAGACCGAGGCCTTACCCTGGCATACCGGTCCACCCCTTTAAAAATTATGTATCTATCCGAACTGGGTAACTGGAACCATTTATATAGGAATGGGAGTGAATGAACGAGTGATGGGGGAGAGTAATGTGCGAGTGGTGGAGAAGGGCCATGAACAAGTGGTGGGGAAGGGCCTGGAACGAGTGGTTGGGAAGGGCCATGAACAAGTGGTTGGAAAAGAGAATGAACGGCAGGAACGCCTGGATGATACTAAGAATGGTCATGGTTGCCACCATTCTATGTCAAGTTGGGGGAACTAAGGTGTCAAGACATAACTCAGAAGAGAAGAGTAATTAATGTAAAGACTGAGACACCCAACATATGGGAATCTTTACTGAGGAAATATATCGCCACACAGTGGCTTCATCAGTCCAATGCAAAACAGGTGTAAGGAGAGGAGGTATTTCAGGAAATCAGTCCCTCACCCTGGTAATCCAACACTTTTGGAATACAAACACACACAGACACATACACATCGTTTGCAGAGGATGTGAAATTAATACCGAGAATTCAAGAGGATGAGGATCTTGTGGAACTACAATGGGATCTGGATAAGTTGCAAGTCTGGTCCAACAACTGGCACCTGAGGTTTAACCCCACTAAATGTAAAGTCATGAAGATTGAGGAAGGTGAAAGAAAACAGCAGAGTACAGGCTAGGGGGCCAAACACTGCAAACCTCATTCACATAAATTCTTGGAGTAAGTATAATAACGAGCACATCTCCTGAGGCTCACATCAGCCAAATAACTACTGCAGCATATGCGCTCCTAGCAAACATAAGAATAGCGTTTCGACACTACATCACGTTTGTCAGGCCCATACTGGAGAATGTAGTGCCAGTATGGAGCT
>NC_091323.1:12606967-12614467 GCF_038502225.1 Cherax quadricarinatus | reverse complement strand
ACGATTCCTTACTGAGGTATCGGAACGCTGTTCGCCAGACGCCCGTATGTTGCAGGGTTTCCCGTCACTGAAATCGTGCTGGCTGTCGTGTGTGTGTGCTTACATGATTGTGGTTGCAGGGGTCGAGACTCAGCTCCTGGCCCCGCCTCTTCACACACTGTGTGTGTGTGTGTGTGTGTGTGTGTGTGTGTGTGTGTGGCAATGTGTCTGTACTCACCTTGTGGTTGCAGGGGTCGATTCACAGCTCCTGGCCCAGCCACTTCGCTGGACGTTACTAGGTCACTCTTCCTGCTCCATGAGCTTTAGCATACCTCTTCTTAAAGCTATGTATGGATCCTGCCTCCACTACATCACTTCCCAGACTACTTCACTTCCTGACAACTCTGTGACTGAAGAAATACTTCCTAACATCCCTGTGATTCATCTGAATCTTCAACTTCAAACTCTGGCTCCTTGTTGCTATGTCCCATCTCAGGAACATCCTGTCTCTGTCCACCTTGTCGATTCCTCTCAGAATTTTATATGTCGTTATCATATTTCCCCTATCTTTTCAGTCCTCCAGTGTCGTCAGGTCGATTACCCTTAACCTATCCTCGTAGGAGATACCCTTAGCTACGGGACTAGTCTTGTTGCAAACCTTTGCACTTTTTCTAGTTTCCTTTCCTGCTTGGCTAGGTGTGGGTTCGAAACTGGTGCTGCATACATCAATGTTGGCCTAACGTACACAGTGTACAGGGTCCTGAATGATTCCTTATTAAGATATCGGAATGCTGTTGTTAGGTTTGCTAGGCGCCCGTAAGCTGCAGCAGTTTCTTGGTTGATTGTACTCTGTCTTAGGTTTTCTTTGCCATTCCCCAATCTTCATGATTTTGCACTTGGTGGGGTTGAACTCCAGGAGCCAGTTGCTGGACCTGGCCTGCAGCCTGTCGAGATCCCTTTGTAGTTCTGTCTGGTCCTTGTCCGGTTGAATTCTTCTAATTAACTTCAAATCATGTGCAAACAGGACCACTTCGGAGTTTATTCCTTCCGTCTTGTCATTCACAAATACCAGACACAGCACCGGTCATAGGACTAACCCCTGTGGAACCCCGCTCGTCACAGGCGCCCACTCTGACACCTCGCCACGTACCTTGACTCGCTGTTGTTTTCTTGATTGGTATTCCCTGATCCACTGTCTTCCCTGTTTTCTCTGTCTGGTCCTACAGCTTTTGCACTAATCTCTTGTGTGGAACTGTGACAAACGCCTTCATACACACCACGAAAATGCAATCTACCCACCCCTCTCTCATTTGTCTTACTGTTGTCACCCTGTCATAGAACTCCAGTAGGTTTGTGACACAGGATTTCCCATCCCTAAAACCATGCTGGCTGTCGCTGTTAAGCTCATTCCTTTCTAGGTGCTCCACCACTCTTCTCCTGATAATATTCTCCGTGATTTTGCATACTATACATGTCAGTGACAATAGTTTAATGCTTCGTGTCTGTCTCGTTTTTAAAAATTGGGACTACATTTGCTGCCTTCCATACCTCATGTAGTCGCCCTGTTTCGATAGATGTGTTGAAAATTGTTGTTAGTGGTACACATAGCGCCTCTGCTCCCCTCTCTCAGGACCCATGGTGAGACGTTATCCGGCCTCATTGCCTTTGAGGTATCTAGCTCGCTTAGTAGCCTCTTCACTTCTTCTTCAGTTGTATGTATTGTGTCCAAGAATGGATGGTGTACACCACCTCTCCGTCTTTCTGGAGCCCCTTCTGTCTCCTCTGTGAACACTTCTTTGAATCTCATGTTGAGCTCCTCACATACATCTCGATCGTTTCTTGTGATATCCCCTCCTTCCTCACCTTGATTACCTGGTCCTTGACTGTTGTTTTCCTCCTGATGTGGCTATACAACAGCTTCAAGTCAAATTTGGCTTTCGCTATTATGTCATTTTCGTATTGTCGTTGGGCCTCCCTTCTTACCTGTGCATATTCATTTCTTGTTTTATGACTACTCTCCTTATTTTCCTGGGTCCTTTGCCTTCTATACTTCTTCCATTCTCTAGCACACTTGGTTTTGGCCTCTCTACACCTTTGGGTGAACCAAGGGCTCATCCTGGCTTTCTCGTTATTCCTGTTACTCTTGGGTACAAACCTCTTCTCAGCTTCCTTGCATATTATTGTCACACATGCTATCATCTCATTTACTGACTTCCCTGCCAGTTCTCTGTCCCACTGAATCCCGTGCAGGAAATTCTTCATGCCTGTGTAGTCTCCTCTCTTGTAGTTTGGATTCATTCGTCCTGCCCTTCCTGCTTCCCTCTCCACTTGTAACTCTACTATGTATTTGAAGCTCAAAACTACGTGATCACTGGCCCCGAGGAGTCTGCACTACTAAAGGTGAATACTATGTCCAGTCTTGCTGGTTCATCCCCTCCTCTCTCTGGGGTAGTGTCCAGTACGTGTTGGTTCATGGGGTTTTCCAATACCACCTCCACCATCTTAGCCCTTCACGTTTCCGGGCCCCAATGTGGCTCCAGATTCTCCCAGTCGATTTCCTTGTGGCAGAAGTCACCCATAATCAGCAGCTTTGCCCTGCTCGCAAGAACCCTTCTGGCCATTTCAGCTAGTGTGTCAACCATTGCTCTAATATTATCATCATTCTCTTGCCTTGGCCTCTTGCTGTTCTGTGGTGGGTTATACATCACTGAGATTACCACCTTGGAACCTCCAGACTGAAGTGTTCCTATTATGTAGTCTCTTGCTCCTCTTCTGTCTCCTCTCTCCAGCCCATCAAAATCCCATCAGTTTGTGATGAGAACTGCCACTCCTCCACCCCCTCTGTTCCCTCTGTCTTTCCTCAGGATCTGATATTCGTTGGGAAGATGGCATTTGTTATCATTCCTCTGTGTGTGTGTGTGTGTGTATGTGTGTGTGTGTGTGTGTGTGTGTGTATGTAGATGTGTGTGTGTGTGTGTGTGTGTGTGTGTGTGTGTGTGTGTGTGTGTGTGTGTGTGTGTGTGTGTGTGTGTGTGTGTGTGTGTGTGTGTTGCTGTGTGTGTGTAGCTGTGTGTGTGAGTGTAGCAGTGTGTGTGCGTGTGTGTGTGTGTGTGTGTGTGTGTGTGTGTGTGTGTGTGTGTGTGTGTAGCTGTGTTGATGTGTGCTCCGGAGACGTGCTCAGTGTTATGGTCACCCCAAGATCTTTCTCCTTGAGTGAGGTTTGCAGCCTTTGCCCACCTAGCCTATACTCTACCTGTGGTCTTCTTTGCCCTTCCCCAATCTTCATGACTTTGCATTTGGCAGGGTTGAATTCGAGAAGCCAGTTGCTGGACCACGTGTCCAGCCTGTCCAGGTCTCTTTGTAGTCCTGTCTGATCCTCCTTCGATTTAATTTTTCTCATGAGCTTCACATCATCTGCGAACAGGGACACTTCAGAGTCTATTCCTTCCCCCATGTCATTCACATATATCAAAAATAACACTAGTCCTAGGACCGACCCCTGTGGGACCCCGCTCGTCACAGGTGCCCACTGTGATACCTCATCACGAACCAAGACCCGTTGTTGCTTCCTTGTCAGGTATTCTCTGATCCATTGCAGTGCCCTCCCTGCTATACATGCCTGATCCTTCATCTTCTGCACTAATCTCCTGTGAGGAACTGTGTCAAAGGCCTTCCTGCAGTCCAGGAAAATGCAATGAACCCACCTCTCTCTCTCATGTCTTACTTCTGTTACCTTGCCATAAAACTCCAGAAGATTTATGACTCAGGATTTGCCTTCCATGAATCCATGCTGATTGTTGTTTATAATCTTGTTTCGTTTCAGGTGTTCCACCACTCTCCTCCTGATAATCATCTCCATGACTTTGCATGCTATACACGTCAGAGATACTGGTCTGTTGTTTAGTGCCTCGTTTCTGTCTCCTTTCTTAAAAATGGGGACCACATTTGCCGTCTTCCATACCTCAGGTAGTTGCCCAGTTTCAAGGGATGTATTGAAGATTGTGGTTAGTGGCATGCACAGCATCTCTGCTCCTTCTCTAAGGACCCACGGGGAGATGTTGTCTGGACCCCTCGCCTTTGAGGTATCGAGGTCACTTAGTAGCTTCTGCACCTCCTCCTCCATTGTTCATATGTCATCCAGCACCTGTTGGTATATTCCCTGTTGGTGTTCCCCTCTGTGCTGTCTTCTCAGAGTCAGTCCTGTCTCTACTGTAAATGCTTCCTTAAATCTCATTTTGAGCTCCTCGCATACCTCGTGATCGTTACTTGTGAGTTCCCCACCTTGTTTCCTCAACCTGATCACCTGGTCTTTGGCTGTTGCCTTCCTCCTGATGTGGCTGTACAGCAGTGTCGGATCAGACTTTCGATGCTATGTTATTTTCATACTGTTGCTGGATCTCCCTCCTTACCTGTGCATACTCGGTCCTGGCTCTTCGACTAATCTCCTTATTTTCATGTTTTCTTCGCCTTCTGTACTTTTTCCATTCTCTCTTGCACTTGGTTTTTGTCTCCTTCCACCGTCGGGTAAACCAGGGGCTCGTTCTGGTGTTTCCATTATTCCTGTTGCCCTTGGGAACAAACCTTTCCTCAGCCTCCTTACATTTTGTTGTTATGTATTCGATCATTTCATTTACCGACTTTCCTACCAGATCTCTTTCTCACTGAACCTCTTGCAGGAAGTTCCCCAAACCTATGTAGTATCCCTGTTTATAGTCTGGCTTTTCCCATTCAACTCCTGTTACCCTCTCCACTTATAACTCTACTATGTATTCAAAGCACAGAACCATGTAGTCACTAGCTCCTAGGGGCCTCTCATATGTGATGTCCTCAATGTCTTAACTGCTCAGGATGAACACAAGGTCTAGTCTTGCTGGTTCATCCTCCCCTCTCTCTCTCTGGTAGTATCCTTAACATGTTGATGCATGAGGTTCTCCAGTACCACATCCATCATCTTGGCTCTCCATGTTTCGGGACCCCCGTATGGTCCCAGGTTTTCCCAGTCAATCTCCCTGTGATTGAAATCGCCCATAACCAGTAACTTTGCTCTGCTCAAGTGAGCTCTTCTTGCCACCTCAGCCAGTGTGTCCACCATTGTTCTGTTACTCTCTTCATATTCCTCTCTTGGCCTCCTGTAATTCTGTGGTGGATTATACATCACTGCAATAACTACCTTGTGCTCCCCAGACTAAAGTGTGCTTACTATGTATTCTCTTTCTCCAATCTCGTCCATGCCTCCCATTTCCTCAAATTTCCATCGGTGCTTTACGAGCAGTGCAACCCCTCCTCCCCTTCTGCTCCTACTGCTTTTCCTCAGGATCTGATATCCTGGTGGGAAGATTGCATCTGCTATTGTCTCAGTGAGTGTTGTTTCTGTGACTGCTATGATGTCTGGGGACTTCTCATTGATTCTTTCATGCCACTTCTCATATTTGTTCGTTATTCCATCCGAATTCGTGTATCAAACCTTCAACTTCTGTTCCAAAACTGTGGTCCTGGGAGGATATTGGGGTTGGGAGAGCAGGAGCCCTGGCGGGGGCCTATGGGGGGTTGTGGGGGTAGAGTTTTCATAGGGGGTTGCTGTAGGGTTGGGGTTTGTGGTGTGGGGGATGGGGACAGAGGGATAAGTGTGTGATTGTTGGCTTAGATTGTTCAATTGCCTTGGGGATGTCATGGTTGGAGTCCTTCTGCGGGTGTTTCTGGGGGGGGGGGGGTTTGCCCTTCCACCTGTGTCTGGGTTATTCTGTTTCTCTCTTTCCCTTCCTCCCAGTCCTCCTTCTGTTTATGCACTCTCTCTTTCAGTATCCTCCTTTCCTCTTGCATTCTGTCTTGGTCAAGGTACACACTCTGGAGTTCCAGTTTGTCTTGCAGCTGTGCTTTCTCCTGCAGGATCATGGTTCGGGTTGATTCTGCCTTGAAAATTACTTTAAAATGCCGCTTTCTTCTCCTTGTGAACCACCCAATTCTCTGAAAATTTGCCACCTGGGTCATGTCGCCCTCACCTATTGCCTTCGTGATACATTCAGTCACTTTTATCTCCTGTTTTCTTTCCTTGTAGGTTTTCCCGTCGGCTTCCTGGAGCCCATAAACAAAAACTGATCTCTCCTTTTCTTCCTCCCACTGTGTCTCCCAGTGCATCCTCTGAGGTGTTTTAGTTCCTTCCCTTGGAGTGTTCCTTCAATCCCTCCCCTAGCTGAGGCCCCATTGCTCATTGGACTGTCTTTCCTGCTCAGCTGTTTCTGGCCTCTGCAGGAGTCCCTGCATATATCCTAGCTCCTTCAATGTCTCCTGACCTCTCATTTGTTCCTAGTGTGCTCCTTGTCATTGCCTTGCCCCTGTGTGGGTCTGACCAGACCTTTGCATACAGTATAGCTTCCTTGCTTCCTCCAGTCCCCTTGTCTATGTCTGATGTAAAACTGATGTACTGTTATCTCTTTCTTTAGGCTGTTTCAAATTGCTCAGTTCCTCTTCTAAGTGCTGTATCTTGGCTTCTGCTACTATGGCATGTTGCTCCCACCTTCTCTCTGCAGCTACCATCTCCTCCATCCTCCTTCCAAGCTCTTCTAGCTTCCTTCCCCAGCCCAGTCTTCCTCCCTTTTTTGAGCTCTGCTTCCAAATCATCCTTTCCAGCTCTCGGCCTTGTTTTTGGCCCTAATGTACCATAGAACAAAGTTTCTGTGAGGATGGGTGTTGCAGGTAGGGGTAGGGAGGTAGGGCAGGAGGGTGAAGGATATGGGGTGGGAGGGGGCAGCATCATGGAGAGTTTTAGGGGTTACAAGTGGGTATAGGGAGGGAGGAGAAAGGGAGTGTGGGAGAGGCTAAGGGGAGAGAGGGGGGAAGAGACTGGGGAGAAGGAAGGTGGATGGAAGATGGGATGAGAGAGAGAGAGAGAGAGAGAGAGAGGGAAGAGGGATGGAAGGTGAGTATGAGAGACAGAGAGAGAGAAAGAGAGGGAAGATGGATGGCCAGTGAGGATGAGAGAGAGAGAGAGAGAGAGTGAGAGGATGAGAGAGAAAGGGAGAGAGAGGGAGAGAGAGGGGGTGTGAGAGAGGGATGATGGATGGAAAGTGAGGATGAGAGAGAGAGACAAAGCTCACTGTATGGAGGTGTTGTGTGTGTGTGTGTTCGTATGTCTGGGGAAGTGATAAGGGGGGACGAAGTCATGGAGAGTGGGACAGGATGTCTAGTGGGTGTGTAGGTTGGGGGTTGAATGGTTGTGAGGGGACCATTTACACGGCTGTGTGTGTGTGTGTGTGTGTGTGTGTGTGTGTGTGTGTGTGTGTGTGTGTGTGTGTGTGTGTGTGTGTGTGTGTGCGTGTGTCTGACGGTTACCTCTCGCTAACTATGCGATTTCCTTTCTTCACACACTCATCAAACCTATCTCTACCTTATCTATGCTGTTTCTACTCTAATTCTAGTAATAGCTTGCAAGAGTGAGTGACCAGTATCTAACAGTGTGCAGAGACCAGAATCTGACAACATGCAACCACAATAAGTGAGAAGTACATGCGGTGGCGGCAGCGG
>NC_091323.1:12599467-12601967 GCF_038502225.1 Cherax quadricarinatus | reverse complement strand
GGAGAGAAGGCAATTCAAGTAGACTGTATATGACTTTAGTGTGCAAAAGGCAGTATAGCTAGTTCTTCGTTTTGTTGAAGCCGAGCCTAAACAGTTTTTTGAGGCATTTGAAAACTAGGCTCTCACATTAAGGTGGCCTGAAGTGCATTGGGCAGCACCGGTGCATACAGCGTTCTATGGTTTACATCTGTGTTTGTTTATTTACATCTGTGTTTGTTTGTTTACATCTGTGTTGAATAATGACAAATTTGTCAGCTATCGGGTGGTGAAAACCATCGTTCTTGGGGCTTATCAGTGTATTCCCCTCAAGTACAGGAGGGAATTCAAATTAGGCAAACATCAGTTGGATCAGTTTGATGTAGACTTTCTAAGGCAGCAGTTGAAGACCTTAACCAAGTGGTACAAGGCGAGTGGTGTCGCCAATTTCTCCAACATCATTCAGTTACTTTTGGTGGATAACCTGGAATCTGTTGGACCAGAGGTTTGAGTCTTTATTGAAGATCATTCGATGGCCACTGCATTGCATGCAGCCAGATTGGCTGATAGTTTTGAGACTAAAACCGCTCCTTGTCTGAGCAGTCTTTTCTTTCTTCTCAACATCCCGGCATTGGAACATTTCGAGGTCTATCTGGGGCAGTCGTCTCAAGTGGTCACAGTCTACAGTGACCACAACCCTCTGGTCTACCTCAACTCCATGAGGAACCACAACACACGCCTCATGCGTTGGAGTCTCAATTTGCAACCCTATCATTGTCACATTGTACATATTGCCGGCAAGGATAATAAACTGGCTGATTCTCTTTCTCATATATAAATTAAAGTTAGGATGTATTAGGGTCTATGTGCATAGCCTAGCTCTTTCCATCCCCACTTTTTTTATATATAAAATATTTTGGTGGTGGTGTGGGGGGTTTTCTAGGGAGGGGATATTCTGCTACTGTCCGCAGGTAACTTGAACCTATGTTAGCCCTACTGTTCACTGTCTCACTCTAAGTTTGACTTTTATGTCTCGAGAAAAATTTAGCAATATCTAATGAGTTGGATGGTTGAGAGGAGAGGCAGTTTCATTATTGTTCAGTGCCATGGCGGCGTGCTACCCATGGAGGTGGAAGCCTAGTGCTGGCCATTAGAGCCCTTCTGGGGTGCGGGTGTGGCATGCAAAGAGTATGTTACACTTTATTCGACATATGTATACACTCCCATATAGGCTGCCTCCGAACCAATGAACCGGGTGCTAAGGGTTTAACGATCTTTTGGGGGCCCATCGTTATGTCAGTACCTTGGTTCATTAACCAATCACCTACCAAGCTGAGGTGATGTGGTGTCACTAGTGGTCAACATTTGCCAGACTCGCCTGTAGCTGGTTGAAGCACAGTTCTCTCTCTCAGGCTGCTATCTTTGCCTCTATCACTGTGTGGTACACTTATACTCCTTTCTTGTACATAGTGTACATAAGTGTACATATCTATAATTGGTGAAGGAAAATACAAGTTAAGTGCTGCTGTGTTTATTTTCGCTCCAAACCCATTACAACCAGGTCAACAGGCCAGTCACTACCTGTGTGCATAATAGCCTATTACCTGGTCTTTGACTGTTTTTTTTCTTTCTGATGTGACTCTGCAACAGCTTCGGGTCAGAATTGACTTTTGCTATGTCATTTTCGTATTGTCGTTGGACCTCCCTCCTTACCGGTGCATATTCATTTCATGTTCTTCGACTACTCTCCTTGTTCTCCTGGGTCTTTTGCCTTTTATACTTCTTCCATTCTCTAGGACACTTGGTTTTAGCATTTCTACACCTTTGAGTGAATCAAGGATTCGTTCTGGTCTTCTCATTATATCTCTTGCCATTGGGTACAAACCTCTCCACTGCTTCCTTGCATATTGTTGTCACACACATTCCATCATCTCATTTACTGTTTTCTCTGTTAGTTCTCTGTCCCAATGGACCTCGTGCAGGTAATTCCTCATGCCCGTGTAGTCCCCCTCTCCTGTAGTTTGGCTTGGTTCTTCCTGCCTTCCTCTCCACTTGTAATTCTACTATGCATTCGAAGCTTTGAACCACGTGATCACTTGCTTCGAGGGGCCTTTCATATGTTATGTCCTCAGTATCTGCATTACTCAAGGTGAATACTAGGTCCAGTCTTGCTGGGTCATCCTCTCCCTTCTCTCTGGTAGTATCCCTAATGTGCTGATGCATATCTCTTCTTAAAGCTATGTATGGATCCTGCATCCACTACATCACTTTCCAGACAATTCCACTTCCAAACAACTCTGTGGCTGAAGAAATACTTCCTAACATCCCTTTGACTCATCTGAGTTTTCAGCTTCCACTTGTGACCCCTTGTTGCTGTGTTACATCTCTGAAACGTTGTGTTCCTATCGAACTTGTCAATTTCTCTCAGTATTTTATATGCTATTATCATGTCTTCCCTATCTCTCCTGTCCTGCAGTGTTGTTAGGTTGAGTTCCTTTAACCTCTCCTCGTAAGACAAATCCCT
>NC_091323.1:12539467-12594467 GCF_038502225.1 Cherax quadricarinatus | reverse complement strand
CTGTCGATTCGTTTCCTCACTAATGATTCTCAAATGTTACACATTCTTCAAATTATCGGTTTTCAAAACCATTTACATCATAAATATACTAAATAATGTAGGGCTTAATATACAGCCTCGAGGAGTGCAAGTTACATTTCTATGATTTTAATTATATCCTGAAGCAAAGCAGCACATGTTCTGTTGGTGAAATAACCAAGAAGTAGACCATCTATATCCATTTCCCTTAATTCGTGCAAACTAACTTCCCGAAAGCATTTTTAACATCGAGAAGATTCGTTTATTTGTGCGTTTTGTTTCCGTGTACAGAGAAGAACAGTGTGACACAGTTGGGTAAACCTTTGCCAAGTGTGAATCCATTAATACTTGGCGACCTAAGTTCTTTAGCTCTGTAGAGAAACCTTTTAAGTACCATCCAGTCAATTTTTTGTCACAGCTAGTCAGGGAGACAGGACAAGAAACATTGTTGATTAGGTTTGAATATCAGTACAACAAAGTTCTTAGTCCATGAGGAAGGTAACCGGCGAATAACATAACTTGTAAGTTCTAACAGTGAGTTATAAGGTAAACGTCTCAGTAACCTAATGATGTTGTGGGTGATATCTTCCTCCCCAGGGTAAGAAGCCTGGCCCATGATGAGGGAATGTCTGGTTCCCCTGGGTAGTGTGAGGGAATGTCTGGCCTCTCTAGCTAACGCGAGGGAAAGTCTGGTACTTCTAGCTGGTGTGAGGGAAGGTCTGGTTCCTCCAGCAGGTATGAGAAAAGGTCTGGTTCCTCCAGCAGGTGTGAGAGAAGGTCTGGTTCCTCCAGCAGGTGTGAAAGAAGGTCTGGTTCCTCCAGCAGGTGTGAGAGAAGGTCTGGTTCCCCCAGCTGGTGTGAGGGAAGGTCTGGTTACTCCAGCTGGTGTGAGAGAAGGTCTGGTTCCTCCAGCTGGTGTGAGAGAAGGTCTGGTTCCTCCAGCAGGTGTGAGAGAAGGTCTGGTTCCTTCAGCAGGTGTGAGAGAAGGTCTGGTTCCCCCAGCTGGTGTGAGGAAAGGTCTGGTTCCTCCAGCTGGTGTGAGAGAAGGTCTGGTTACTCCAGCTTGTGTGAGGGAAGCTCTAGTGGCCCTGGGTAGTGTGAGGGAATGTCTGGCCTCTCTAGCTAACGTGAGGGAAAGTCTGGTACTTCTAGCTGGTGTGAGGGAAGATCTGGTCTCCCTAGCTGGTGTGAGGGAAGATCTACTCCTTCTGGGCAGTGTGAGGGAAGGTCTAGCTCCTCCAGCAGGTGTGAGAGAAGGTCTGGTTCCTCCAGCTGGTGTGAGAGAAGGTCTGGTTCCTCCAGCTGGTGTGAGGGAAGGTCTCGTTCCTCCAGCTGGTGTGAGGGAAGGTCTGGTTCCTCCAGCTGGTGTGAGAGAAGGTCTGGTTCCTCCAGCTGGTGTGAGAGAAGGTCTGGTTACTCCAGCTGGTGTGAGAGAAGGTCTGGTTCCTCCAGCTAGTGTGAGAGAAGGTCTGGTTCCTCCAGCTGGTGTGAGAGAAGGTCTGGTTTCTCCAGCAGGTGTGAGAGAAGGTCTGGTTCCCCCAGCTGGTGTGAGGGAAGGTCTGGTTCCTCCAGCTGGTGTGAGGGAAGGTCTCGTTCCTCCAGCTGGTGTGAGGGAAGGTCTGGTTCCTCCAGCTGGTGTGAGAGAAGGTCTGGTTACTCCAGCTGGTGTGAGAGAAGGTCTGGTTCCTCCAGCTGGTGTGAGAGAAGGTCTGGTTCCTCCAGCTGGTGTGAGAGAAGGTCTGGTTCCTCCAGCTGGTGTGAGAGAAGGTCTGGTTACTCCAGCTTGTGTGAGGGAAGCTCTAGTGGCCCTGGGTAGTGTGAGGGAATGTTTGGTCCCTCTGGGTGGTGTGTGAGGAGGTCTGGTCCTTCTTGCTGGTGTGAGGGAAGGTCTGGTCCTTCTAGCTGGTGTGAGGGAAGGTTTGGTTCTTGAAGCTGGTATGAGGGAAGGTCTGGTTCATCTAGCTGGTGTGAGGGAAGATCTGGTCCTTCTAGCTGGTGTGAGGGAAGGTTTGGTTCCTCTAACTCGTGTGAGGGAAGGTCTGGTCCTTCTAGCTGGTGTGAGGGAAGGTCTGGTCCTTCTAGCTGGTATGAGGGAAGGTCTGGTTCCTCTACCTAGTGAGAGGGAAGGTCTGTTCTCTCTAGCTAGTGTGAGGGAAGGTCTGGTCCTTCTAGCTGGTGAGAAGAAAGGTCTGGTCCTTCTAGCTGGTGTGTGGGAAGTTCTGGTTCCTCTGCCTGGTGTGAGGGAAGGCCTGGTCTCTCTAGCTAGTGTGAGGGAAGGTCTGGTCCTTCTAGCTGGTGTGAGGGAAGATCTGGTCCATCTAGCTGGTGTGAGGAAAGGTCTGGTCCTTCTGGCTGGTGTGAGGGAAGGTCTGATCCTTCTAGCTGCTGTGAGGGAAGGTCTGGTCCTTCTAGCTGGTGTAAAGGAAAGTCTGGTCCTTCTAGCTGCTGTGAGGGAAGGTCTGGTCCCTCTAGCTGGTGTAAAAGAAGGTCTGGTGCTTCTAGCTGGTGTGAGAGAAGGTCAGGTCCTTCTAGCTGGTGTAAGGGAAGGTCTAGTCCTTCTAGCTGGTGTGAGGAAAGGTCTGGTCCTTCTAGCTGGTGTGAGGGAAAGTCTGGTCCTTCTAGCTGGTGTGAGGGAAGGTCTGATCCTTCTAGCTGCTGTGAGGGAAGGTCTGGTCCTTCTAGCTGGTGTAAAGGAAAGTCTGGTCCTTCTAGCTGCTGTGAGGGAAGGTCTGGTCCTTCTAGCTGGTGTAAAGGAAGGTCTGGTCCTTCTAGCTGGTGTGAGGGAAGGTCTGGTCCTTCTAGCTGGTGTGAGGGAAGGTCTGGTCCTTCTAGCTGGTGTGAGAGAAGGTCTGGTCCTTCTAGCTGGTGTGAGGGAAGGTCTGGTCCTTCTAGCTGGTGTGAAGGAAGGTCTGGTCCTTCTAGCTGGTGTGAGAGAAGGTCTGGTCCTTCTAGCTGGTGTGAGGGAAGGTCTGGTCCTTCTAGCTGGTGTGAGAGAAGGTCTGGTCCTTCTAGCTGGTGTGAGGGAAGGTCTGGTCCTTCTAGCTGGTGTGAGAGAAGGTCTGGTCCTTCTAGCTGGTGTGAGGGAAGGTCTGGTCCTTCTAGCTGGTGTGAAGAAAGGTCTGGTCCTTCGAGCTGGTGTGAAGGAAGAGCTGGTCCTTCTAGCTGGTGTGAGGGAAGGTCTAGTCCTTCTAGCTGGTGTGAGGGAAGGTCTGGTCCTTCTTGCTGGTGTGAGGGAAGGTCTGGTCCTTCTAGCTGGTGTGAGGGAAGGTCTGGTCCTTCTTGCTGGTGTGAGGGAAGGTCTGGTCCTTCTAGCTGGTGTGAGGGAAGGTCTGGTCCTTCTAGCTGGTGTGAGGGAAGGTCTGGTCCTTCTAGCTGGTGTGAGGGAAGGTCTGGTCCTTCTAGCTGGTGTGAGGGAAGGTCTGGTCCTTCTAGCTGGTGTGAGGAAAGGTCTAGTCCTTCTAGCTGGTGTGAGGGAAGGTCTGGTCCTTCTAGCTGGTGTGAGGGAAGGTCTGGTCCTTCGAGCTGGTGTGAGGGAAGGTCTGGTCCTTCTAGCTGGTGTGAGGGAAGGTCTGGTCCTTCTAGCTGGTGTGAAGAAAGGTCTGGTCCTTCTAGCTGGTGTGAGGAAAGGTCTGGTCCTTCGAGCTGGTGTGAAGGAAGAGCTGGTCCTTCTAGCTGGTGTGAGGGAAGGTCTAGTCTTTCTAGCTGGTGTGAGGGAAGGTCTAGTCCTTCTAGCTGGTGTGAGGGAAGGTCTGGTCCTTCTAGCTGGTGTGAGGGAAGGTCTGGTCCTTCTAGCTGGTGTGAGGGAAGGTCTGGTCCTTCTAGCTGGTGTGAGGGAAGGTCTGGTCCTTCTAGCTGGTGTAAGGGAAGGTCTGGTCCTTCTAGCTGGTGTGAGGGAAGGTCTGGTCCTTCTAGCTGGTGTGAGGAAAGGTCTGGTCCTTTTAGCTGGTGTGAGGAAAGGTCTGGTCCTTCTAGCTGGTGTGAGGAAAGGTCTGGTCCTTCGAGCTGGTGTGAGGGAAGGTCTGGTCCTTCTAGCTGGTGTGAGGGAAGGTCTGGTCCTTCTAGCTGGTGTGAGGGAAGGTCTGGTCCTTCTAGCTGGTGTGAGGAAAGGTCTGGTCCTTTTAGCTGGTGTGAGGAAAGGTCTGGTCCTTCTAGCTGGTGTGAGGAAAGGTCTAGTCCTTCTAGCTGGTGTGAGGGAAGGTCTGGTCCTTCTAGCTGGTGTGAGGGAAGGTCTGGTCCTTCTATCTGGTGTGAGGGAAGGTCTGGTCCTTCTATCTGGTGTGAGGGAAGGTCTGGTCCTTCTAGCTGGTGTGAGGGAAGGTCTGGTCCTTCTATCTGGTGTGAGGGAAGGTCTGGTCCTTCTAGCTGGTGTGAGGGAAGGTCTGGTCCTTCTAGCTGGTGTGAGGGAAGGTCTGGTCCTTCTAGCTGGTGTGAGGGAAGGTCTGGTCCTTCTAGCTGGTGTGAGGAAAGGTCTGGTCCTTTTAGCTGGTGTGAGGAAAGGTCTGGTCCTTCTAGCTGGTGTGAGGAAAGGTCTGGTCCTTCTAGCTGGTGTGAGGGAAGGTCTGGTCCTTCTAGCTGGTGTGAGGGAAGGTCTGGTCCTTCTAGCTGGTGTGATGGAAGGTCTGGTCCTTCTAGCTGGTTTGAGGGAAGGTCTGGTCCTTCTAGCTGGTGTGAGGGAAGGTCTGGTCCTTCTATCTGGTGTGAGGGAAGGTCTGGTCCTTCTAGCTGGTGTGAGGGAAGGTCTGGTCCTTCTAGCTGGTGTGAGGGAAGGTCTGGTCCTTCTATCTGGTGTGAGGGAAGGTCTGGTCCTTCTATCTGGTGTGAGGGAAGGTCTGGTCCTTCTAGCTGGTGTGAGGGAAGGTCTGGTCCTTCTATCTGGTGTGAGGGAAGGTCTGGTCCTTCTAGCTGGTGTGAGGGAAGGTCTGGTCCTTCTAGCTGGTGTGAGGGAAGGTCTGGTCCTTCTATCTGGTGTGAGGGAAGGTCTGGTCCTTCTATCTGGTGTGAGGGAAGGTCTGGTCCTTCTAGCTGGTGTGAGGGAAGGTCTGGTCCTTCTAGCTGGTGTGAGGGAAGGTCTGGTCCTTCTATCTGGTGTGAGGGAAGGTCTGGTCCTTCTAGCTGGTGTGAGGGCAGCTATATCAGTGACATTTCCACGAATACAACAGCAATTATTATGTATAACAAACATCAGTAATACATAACACACAGGAATACTTGATGCATAGAATAATACTCTGTATACAGACGCTCCTGCTTAAGATTTCGCTATTTAATAGTCACTTTGACCATTTATAAAATCTAGTTCCATTAACTTTAAATTAGATAAAAGTGTTATTTGGGTATGAATTGTATTTACTGATAATCGGAAGTAGTTTGAACATAGAGAGAGGTGGTGTACATAAGCAATGTTAAGGTAACTCACGGAATGGACGAGATTCGAACTCCTCCGGCAGGGGGGGTACTAAATTGATAGGCTTGCATTAGAACAAGTTGCTGTTGCCTCTTCGAGGGCTATGTTGTATGAACCCTGTTCTAACAGGTGTACTATGGCGACTTAACGTTGTTGTTTGTGACTTATAGGGCTCAGTGACGGATTACACTGTATCGAGCCAAAGCAAGGTAGCACAAAAATTAACCGGCTAGTGCTCTAGCTGGCTATTTTTTTGCGGTTTATAGGGATCAGCGACGGCATACTCTGTAGTGAACCCAGGTGATGTAAATTTATTGCCTTGATCTGTGAGACTGATGGATAGAGGGGAGAATGATTGTAAACTGTTTATTTTCTGGTGACGGAGAGGTTTACGTGAGTTTTCAGAGGAGGTAAACATGGGGTGGATTTGCAAACAGTTGTAAAAAAGTGTAATCGTTGGGAGGATGGGCAAGAGTATTGGTCGCTTAAGCTGGAGGTAGTGTAAATGTTGGTTGATAGTGTCACTGTTGGGGGATGGAGTAAATTTTGAGGTCTTGTAAATGTTGGTTAGTGGTGTAAACAGTGAGATCATGTCAACATTGAGTTGAAAAGAAAGAGGGCATGAAGAGGTAGTGGAAATGTTTAGTGGTCGTGTAAACATTAGAGAGTCACGTAAAATAAAAAAATAAAGATAAAACGATAGATTAACATAGAGATTCACATCTATTTCATCTGACGAAAAAGAAACATGTGCAACACCTGGGGTATCGTTATTCTGAAGATGTTTGGCCAACCAGTGGCTTTAGCAGTTCAGTACCGAGGCTCTTTGAAGGTGTTGAAATTGAAGACAATAGAAACTGAGATAATCAGTCCCTCAGCCTAGAAGAAGGTGTTCACCTCCTTAGTCTTGACGTATCTGACCTGTATCTCTTAATAACTAAACTCTCGATGGGACTTAAGTCCCAGTGTCTCTCAACGATAGTACTTTACATTGGCTGTAGAGGCGTGGTTATAAAGGCCACTACATTTCGCTCAAGTCATCACTGAGAAAACTCATCCCACTGTGTAGAAGTTTTCTTAAATCAAAGCTTCATAAACCTCATCTCTCTGAAGAGAGCCATTATCAGGTCATCAGGAATTGATAAAGCCCGCGCCTTACTGTGTAGAGCTCTATCATGAGACGATAAAAAGCTTATCCCTTTATGTGGAGCTTTATTAAATCATCAATATTTGATAAAGGTTATTATCAACGTGCAAAACGTAGTCCCAGTAAAAGCTTAGTCTGCACATAGTGGCGGCTGTGAAAATTCTATTAAAAATTGTGAATCAAAGAAAATTCTGAAGAATTTTGTAGTGAGTTTGTTCTATTGACCTTGACCAGTTTAGTGAGGTAATTCTTTGAGAGTTAAGCTCGTCTCACCAGAAGCTCTTACTTCAATAGAATTAGCAGACCCAGCTGCAAAAGTTGGAGCAGCAGGAACAACCACTATTGCTTGCAGCAGAAGTAGCAATTGCGGCTTCTGAAAATGAAGCAGCAGGTTCAGGCGCTCAACCCTCGCTACAGGTTTAGTGTTTTCAAATGAGTATGACGAATCAGCAGAACTGATCATGCACTGCTGCTCGTGTGATCATGTACTGCTGCTCGTGTGATCATGTACTGCTGCTCGTGTGATCATGTACTGCTGCTCGTGTGATCATGTACTGCTGCTCGAGTGATGTAATGCCACCCCTACTTCCAGTTCTGGATATTTTCTCACTGAGCCGCAACTAGCAGCATGCATCTAGTGATCTTGGCCAGTCCAGAATGTAACAAAGAAATTAATAATGCAATTTTCTCTGGTCGTAAAGTGTATGTATAGTGCTGTATGAGTGTGTGTGTGTGTGTGTGTGTGTGTGTGTGTGTGTGTGTGTGTGTGTGTGTGTGTGTGTGTGTGTGTGTGTGTGTGTGTGTGTATGTGTGTGTGTGTGTGTGTGTGTGTGTGTGTGTGTGTGTGTGTGTGTGTGTGTGTGTGTGTGTGTATGTGTGTATGTGTGTGTGTGTGTATGTGTACTCACCTAGTTGTACTCACCTAGTTGAGGTTGCGGGGGTCGAGTCCGAGCTCCTGGCCCCGCCTCTTCACTGATCGCTACTAGGTCACTCTCCCTGAGCCGTGAGCTTTATCATACCTCTGCTTAAAGCTATGTATGGATCCTGCCTCCACTACATCGCTTCCCAAACTATTCCACTTACTGACTACTCTGTGGCTGAAGAAATACTTCCTAACATCCCTGTGATTCATCTGTGTCTTCAACTTCCAACTGTGTCCCCTTGTTACTGTGTCCAATCTCTGGAACATCCTGTCTTTGTCCACCTTGTCAATTCCTCTCAGTATTTTGTATGTCGTTATCATGTCCCCCCTATCTCTCCTGTCCTCCAGTGTCGTCAGGTTGATTTCCCTTAACCTCTCCTCGTAGGACATACCTCTTAGCTCTGGGACTAGTCTTGTTGCAAACCTTTGCACTTTCTCTAGTTTCTTTACGTGCTTGGCTAGGTGTGGGTTCCAAACTGGTGCCGCATACTCCAATATGGGCCTAACGTACACGGTGTACAGGGTCCTGAATGATTCCTTATTAAGATGTCGGAATGCTGTTCTGAGGTTTGCTAGGCGCCCATATGCTGCAGCAGTTATTTGGTTGATGTGCGCTTCAGGAGATGTGCCTGGTGTTATACTCACCCCAAGATCTTTTTCCTTGAGTGAGGTTTGTAGTCTCTGGCCCCCTAGACTGTACTCCGTCTGCGGTCTTCTTTGCCCTTCCCAATCTTCATGACTTTGCACTTGGTGGGATTGAACTCCAGGAGCCAATTGCTGGACCAGGTCTGCAGCCTGTCCAGATCCCTTTGTAGTTCTGCCTGGTCTTCGATCGAGTGAATTCTTCTCATCAACTTCACGTCATCTGCAAACAGGGACACCTCAGAGTCTATTCCTTCCGCCATGTCGTTCACAAATACCAGAAACAGCACTGGTCCTAGGACTGACCCCTTTCGGACCCCGCTGGTCACAGGTGCCCACTCTGACACCTCGCCACGTACCATGACTCGCTGCTGTCTTCCTGACAAGTATTCCCTGATCCATTGTAGTGCCTTCCCTGTTATCCCTGCTTGGTCCTCCAGTTTTTGCAATAATCTCTTGTGTGGAACTGTGTCAAACGCCTTCTTGCAGTCCAAGAATATGCAATCCACCCACCCCTCTCTCTCTTGTCTTACTGCTGTCACCATGTCATAGAACTCCAGTAGGTTTGTGACACAGGATTTCCCGTCCCTGAAACCATGTTGGCTGCTGTTGATGAGATCATTCCTTTCTAGGTGTTTCACCACTCTTCTCCTGATAATCTTCTCCAAGATTTTGCATACTATACATGTCAGTGACACTGGTCTGTAGTTTAATGCGTCATGTCTGTCTCCTTTTTTAAAGATTGGGACTACATTTGCTGTCTTCCATGCCTCA
The DNA here is from genome assembly GCF_038502225.1 of Cherax quadricarinatus. Lineage (NCBI taxonomy): Eukaryota > Metazoa > Arthropoda > Malacostraca > Decapoda > Parastacidae > Cherax > Cherax quadricarinatus. The sequence continues at coordinate 12,585,560 of NC_091323.1, read as the reverse complement.
GGCAATCTCCCTGTTTAGATAGATGTATTGAATATTGTTGTTAAGGGTACACATAGCGCCTCTGCTCCCTCTCTCAATACCCATGGGGAGATGTTATCTGGCCCCATTGCCTTTGAGGTATCTAGCTCACTCAGAAGCCTCTTCACTTCTTCCTCGGTTGTGTGCACTGTGTCCAGCACATGGTGGTGTGCCCTACCTCTCCGTCTTTCTGGAGCCCCTTCTGTCTCCTCTGTCAACACTTCTTTGAATCTCTTGTTGAGTTCCTCACATACTTCACGGTCATTTCTTGTTGTCTCTCCTCCTTCCTTCCTTAGCCTGATTACCTGGTCCTTGACTGTTGTTTTCCTCCTGATGTGGCTGTACAACAGTTTCGGGTCAGATTTGGCTTTCGCTGCTATGTCATTTTCATATTGTCTTTGGGCCTCCCTTCTTATCTGTGCATATTCGTTTTTGGCTCTACGACTGCTCTCCTTATTCTCCTGGGTCCTTTGCCTTCTATATTTCTTCCATTCCCTAGCACACTTGTTTTTTGCCTTCCTGCACCGTTGAGTAAACCATGGGCTCATCCTGGCTTTTTCATTATTCCTGTTACCCTTGGGTACAAACCTCTCCTCAGCCTCCTTGCATTTTGTTGCTTCATATTCCATCATCTCATTAACTGGCTTCCCTGCCAGTTCTCTGTCCCACTGAACCCCGTTCAGGAAGTTTCTCATTCCTGTGTAGTCCCCTTTCTTGTAGTTTGGCTTCATTCGTCCTCGCCTTCCTGCTTCTCCCTCCACTTGTAGCTCTACTGTGTATTCGAAGCTTAAAACCACATGGTCATTAGCCCCAAGGGGCCTTTCATATGTGATGTCCTCGATATCTGCACTACTCAAGGTGAATACTAAGTCCAGCCTTGCTGGTTCATCCTCTCCTCTCTCTCTTGTAGTGTCCCTTACGTGTTGGTACATGAAGTTTTCCAGTACCACCTCCATCATCTTAGCCCTCCATGTATCTTGGCCCCCATGCGGGTCCAAATTCTCCCGATCGATCTCCTTGTGGTTAAAGTCACCCATGATCAGGAGCTTTGCCCTGCATGCATGAGCTCTTCTGGCCACTGTAGCCAGTGTGTCAACCATCGCTCTATTGCTCTCGTCGTACTCTTGCCTTGGCCTCCTGCTGTTCTGTGGTGGGTTATACATCACTGCTATTACCACCTTGGGACCTCCAGAGTGAAGCGTTCCCGCTATGTAATCACTTTCTTCTCCGCTGTCTCCTCTCTCCAGCTCATCAAAATTCCAGCGATTTTTGATCAGCAATGCCACTCCTCCATCCCCCCTGTTCCCTCTGTCTTTCCTCAGGATTTGGTATCCCGTTGGAAAGATGGCATCTGTTATCATACCTGTAAGCTTGGTTTCTGTGAGAGCTATGATGTCCGGTGATGCCTCTTTGACTCTTTCATGTCACTACTCCCACTTATTTGTTATTCCATCAGCGTTTGTGTACCATACCTTCAGTTTCCTTTCCAACACTGTGGTTTGGGGGGGCTGTGAGGGTGGGAGACCTGGTAGCATACTGTGGGATTCTATGGTTGGGGGTTGGGTGGAAGCTGTGGGTATGGATTGTAGTGTGTTGGGATGGTGTGATAGGTTGTATGGTTCTGAGAATAGTTGTGTGTGTGCTTGCCCTTGCTGTTCTGTTCTGCTCTGACTGACCTCTGCTGGCTCCATCCTTCTGTGTGTGTGTGTGTGTGTGTGTGTGTGTGTGTGTGTGTGTGTGTGTGTGTGTGTGTGTGTGTGTGTGTGTGTGTGTGTGTGTGTGTGTGTGTGTGAGTATGTGTGTGTGTGTGTGTGTGGGTGTGAGTATGTGTGTGTGTGTGTGTGTGTGTGTGTATGTGTGTGTGTGTGTGTGTGTGTGTGTGTGTGTGTGTGTGTGTGTGTGTGTGTGTGTGTGTGTGTGTGAGTATGTGTGTGTGTGTGTGTGTGTGTGTGTGTGTGTGTGTGTGTGTGTGTGTGTGTGTGTGTGTGTGTGTGTGTGTGTGTGTGTGTGTGTGTGTGTGTGTGTGTGTGTGTGTGTGTGTGTGTGTGTGTGTGTGTGTGTGTGTGTGTGTGTGTATGCATCCTTGCCACATAAAACAGTCAGTAATATCTCTCTCGCTCCTCCTAACTAGATATACCATTCAGGTCTCCTCAAGGGAAATCCCTTGATGCCGGAGATAGGTTCTTGATCCACCGAAATGGACTAGAGCTCCCCTTCCTTGACTCAAACCTGATTGCCTTACATTCCCCCGAGTGCTGTATGTCCCCCTTACTACTTTACCGCTTTCCCCTGATTATTCTAACATCAAGGGCCGGTTCTCAAACGTTCCCGATACTAGCCCGTTTAAGGGCTTTGCCCAGGAAGGTGTAGGGAGTCCTGGAGCTTCTGGGTAATGGGAGGTAATGTGGTTACAGGGAGAACCCTTCACTAGTCTCAAAGCACCCATTACCACCATTAGTGGGAGGAATGGGTGATATAAATCATGGAAAAAGTACTGGAAATATAGAGAACTCAGACTTACCGAGGTTTGGTGAGGGTCGGCGCCCCCCTGGTAGTTGCCGTAGCCCATGTGATTACAGGTGCAGCGGCAGGTGCGCAGGTGTTCTTGCAGCTCCGGGGGAGGGGGAGGCAGGAGGGGCTCCAAGGGTCCCAGACCTGTCTCTAACACCCCACCACACCAGCCTCCAGCCACGCTGTGGGTGGAGCCCGAACCTCGTCCACGCCCGTCGCTCCACGAGGGCACCCCACGCCCGTAGGCGGGTCTGGTGGGCGTAGCGCTGCACACGTCGACGCTGTGGTGGGCGGCCTGCAGGGCGGCGCAGTCTGGGCGGCAGTAGGTGGCGGCGGCAGCGGCGGAGCCCTCGTAGGCAGGTGGGTGGTGGTGGTGGTGGGCGGTGTGGTGAACCTCTCCGTTCATACAGTAACTCTTACTGCGTCTCATCCCCGCTCCTACTGCTGGGTTACCAGACCACCACCCTCCGCCCAGGCCGCCCACACCACGCCCACCCCATCACACGCCGCCCCCACGCCTCACCACCCCTCCTGAAACATCAAAACGCTTGCTTTAGTCTTTGTTTGAAGAGGGAAATAACTGAAATAACTGAAATAACTGAGATAATCTTTCATCCAATAACTAACAGACACTGCTCATAACAGTACGTGGCAGACACTGCTCGTAACAGTACGTGGCAGACACTGCTCATAACAGTACGTGGCAGACACTGCTCATAACAGTACGTGGCAGACACTGCTCGTAACAGTACGTGGCAGACACTGCTCATAACAGTACGTGGCAGACACTGCTCATAACAGTACGTGGCAGACACTGCTCATAACAGTACGTGGCAGACACTGCTCATAACAGTACGTGGCAGACACTGCTCATAACAGTACGTGGCAGACACTGCTCATAACAGTACGTGGCAGACACTGCTCATAACAGTACGTGGCAGACACTGCTCATAACAGTACGTGGCAGACACTGCTCATAACAGTACGTGGCAGACACTGCTCATAACAGTACGTGGCAGACACTGCTCGTGACAGTGCGCGGCAGACACTGCTCGTAACAGTACGTGGCAGACACTGCTTATAACAGTACGTGGCAGACACTGCTCATAACAGTACGTGGCAGACACTGCTCATAACAGTACGTGGCAGACACTGCTCATAACAGTACGTGGCAGACACTGCTCATAACAGTACGTGGCAGACACTGCTCATAACAGTACGTGGCAGACACTGCTCATACGACAGTACGTGGCAGACACTGCTCATAACAGTACGTGGCAGACACTGCTCATAACAGTACGTGGCAGACACTGCTCATAACAGTACGTGGCAGACACTGCTCATAACAGTACGTGGCAGACACTGCTCATAACAGTACGTGGCAGACACTGCTAATAACAGTACGTGGATTACACTGCTTATAAGAGTACGTGGCAGACACTGCTCATAACAGTACGTGGCAGACACTGCTCATAACAGTACGTGGGAGACACTGCTCATAACAGTACGTGGCAGACACTGCTCATAACAGTACGTGGCAGACACTGCTCATAACAGTACGTGGCAGACACTGCTCATAACAGTACGTGGCAGACACTGCTCATAACAGTACGTGGCAGACACTGCTCATAACAGTACGTGGCAGACACTGCTCATAACAGTACGTGGCAGACACTGCTCATAACAGTACGTGGCAGACACTGCTCATAACAGTACGTGGCAGACACTGCTCATAACAGTACGTGGCAGACACTGCTCATAACAGTACGTGGCAGACACTGCTCATAACAGTACGTGGCAGACACTGCTCATAACAGTACGTGGCAGACACTGCTCATAACAGTACGTGGCAGACACTGCTCATAACAGTACGTGGGAGACACTGCTCATAACAGTACGTGCTCATAACAGTACGTGGCAGACACTGCTCATAACAGTACGTGGCAGACACTGCTCATAACAGTACGTGGCAGACACTGCTCATAACAGTACGTGGCAGACACTGCTCATAACAGTACGTGGGAGACACTGCTCATAACAGTACGTGGCAGACACTGCTCATAACAGTACGTGGCAGACACTGCTCATAACAGTACGTGGGAGACACTGCTCCTCACAGTCCGTGGCAGACACTGCTCATAACAGTACGTGGCAGACACTGCTCATAACAGTACGTGGCAGACACTGCTCATAACAGTACGTGGCAGACACTGCTCATAACAGTACGTGGCAGACACTGCTCATAACAGTACGTGGCAGACACTGCTCATAACAGTACGTGGCAGACACTGCTCATAACAGTACGTGGCAGACACTGCTCATAACAGTACGTGGCAGACACTGCTCATAACAGTACGTGGCAGACACTGCTCATAACAGTACGTGGCAGACACTGCTCATAACAGTACGTGGCAGACACTGCTCATAACAGTACGTGGCAGACACTGCTCATAACAGTACGTGGCAGACACTGCTCATAACAGTACGTGGCAGACACTGCTCATAACAGTACGTGGCAGACACTGCTCATAACAGTACGTGGCAGACACTGCTCATAACAGTACGTGGCAGACACTGCTCATAACAGTACGTGGCAGACACTGCTCATAACAGTACGTGGCAGACACTGCTCATAACAGTACGTGGCAGACACTGCTCATAACAGTACGTGGCAGACACTGCTCATAACAGTACGTGGCAGACACTGCTCATAACAGTACGTGGCAGACACTGCTCATAACAGTACGTGGCAGACACTGCTCATAACAGTACGTGGCAGACACTGCTCATAACAGTACGTGGCAGACACTGCTCATAACAGTACGTGGCAGACACTGCTCATAACAGTACGTGGCAGACACTGCTCATAACAGTACGTGGCAGACACTGCTCATAACAGTACGTGGCAGACACTGCTCATAACAGTACGTGGCAGACACTGCTCATAACAGTACGTGGCAGACACTGCTCATAACAGTACGTGGCAGACACTGCTCATAACAGTACGTGGCAGACACTGCTCATAACAGTACGTGGCAGACACTGCTCATAACAGTACGTGGCAGACACTGCTCATAACAGTACGTGGCAGACACTGCTCATAACAGTACGTGGCAGACACTGCTCATAACAGTACGTGGCAGACACTGCTCATAACAGTACGTGGCAGACACTGCTCATAACAGTACGTGGCAGACACTGCTCATAACAGTACGTGGCAGACACTGCTCATAACAGTACGTGGCAGACACTGCTCATAACAGTACGTGGCAGACACTGCTCATAACAGTACGTGGCAGACACTGCTCATAACAGTACGTGGCAGACACTGCTCATAACAGTACGTGGCAGACACTGCTCATAACAGTACGTGGCAGACACTGCTCATAACAGTACGTGGCAGACACTGCTCATAACAGTACGTGGCAGACACTGCTCATAACAGTACGTGGCAGACACTGCTCATAACAGTACGTGGCAGACACTGCTCATAACAGTACGTGGCAGACACTGCTCATAACAGTACGTGGCAGACACTGCTCATAACAGTACGTGGCAGACACTGCTCATAACAGTACGTGGCAGACACTGCTCATAACAGTACGTGGCAGACACTGCTCATAACAGTACGTGGCAGACACTGCTCATAACAGTACGTGGCAGACACTGCTCATAACAGTACGTGGCAGACACTGCTCATAACAGTACGTGGCAGACACTGCTCATAACAGTACGTGGCAGACACTGCTCATAACAGTACGTGGCAGACACTGCTCATAACAGTACGTGGCAGACACTGCTCATAACAGTACGTGGCAGACACTGCTCATAACAGTACGTGGCAGACACTGCTCATAACAGTACGTGGCAGACACTGCTCATAACAGTACGTGGCAGACACTGCTCATAACAGTACGTGGCAGACACTGCTCATAACAGTACGTGGCAGACACTGCTCATAACAGTACGTGGCAGACACTGCTCATAACAGTACGTGGCAGACACTGCTCGTAACAGTACGTGGCAGACACTGCTCATAACAGTACGTGGCAGACACTGCTCATAACAGTACGTGGCAGACACTGCTCATAACAGTACGTGGCAGACACTGCTCATAACAGTACGTGGCAGACACTGCTCATAACAGTACGTGGCAGACACTGCTCATAACAGTACGTGGCAGACACTGCTCATAACAGTACGTGGCAGACACTGCTCATAACAGTACGTGGCAGACACTGCTCATAACAGTACGTGGCAGACACTGCTCATAACAGTACGTGGCAGACACTGCTCATAACAGTACGTGGCAGACACTGCTCATAACAGTACGTGGCAGACACTGCTCATAACAGTACGTGGCAGACACTGCTCATAACAGTACGTGGCAGACACTGCTCATAACAGTACATGGTAGACACTGCTCATAACAGTACGTGGCAGACACTGCTCATAACAGTACGTGGCAGACACTGCTCATAACAGTACATGGTAGACACTGCTCATAACAGTACATGGTAGACACTGCTCATAACAGTACGTGGCAGACACTGCTCATAACAGTACGTAGCAGACACTGCTCATAACAGTACGTGGCAGACACTGCTCATAACAGTACGTGGCAGACACTGCTCATAACAGTACGTGGCAGACACTGCTCATAACAGTACGTGGCAGACACTGCTCATAACAGTACGTGGCAGACACTGCTCATAACAGTACGTGGCAGACACTGCTCATAACAGTACGTGGCAGACACTGATCATGACAGTACGTGGCAGACACTGCTCATAACAGTACGTGGCAGACACTGCTCATAACAGTACGTGGCAGACACTGCTCGATCATGACAGTACGTGGCAGACACTGATCATAACAGTACGTGGCAGACACTGCTCATAACAGTACGTGGCAGACACTGCTCATAACAGTACGTGGCAGACACTGATCATGACAGTACGTGGCAGACACTGCTCGTAACAGTACGTGGCAGACACTGCTCATAACAGTACGTGGCAGACACTGCTCATAACAGTACGTGGCAGACACTGATCATGACAGTACGTGGCAGACACTGCTCATAACAGTACGTGGCAGACACTGCTAATAACAGTACGTGGCAGACACTGCTTATAACAGTACGTGGCAGACACTGCTCATAACAGTACGTGGCAGACACTGCTCATAACAGTACGTGGCAGACACTGCTCATAACAGTACGTAGCAGACACTGCTCATAACAGTACGTGGCAGACACTGCTCATAACAGTACGTGGCAGACACTGCTCATAACAGTTCGTGGCAGACACTGATCATGACAGTAAGTGGCAGACACTGATCATAACAGTACGTGGCAGACACTGATCATAACAGTACGTGGCAGACACTGCTCGTAACAGTACGTGGCAGACACTGCTCATAACAGTACGTGGCAGACACTGCTCATAACAGTTCGTGGCAGACACTGATCATGACAGTAAGTGGCAGACACTGATCATAACAGTACGTGGCAGACACTGATCATAACAGTAAGTGGCAGACACTGTTTGTAACAGTACATGGCAGACACTGCTCGTAATAGTACGTGGCAGACACTGCTCGTAACAGTACGTGGCAGACACTGCTCATAACAGTACGTAGCAGACACTGATCATGACAGTACGTGGCAGACACTGCTCGTAACAGTACGTGGCAGACACTGATCATAACAGTACGTGGCAGACACTGTTTGTAAAAGTACGTGGCAGACACTGCTCGTAACAGTACGTGGTAGAGACTTCTCATAACAGTACGTGGCAGACACTGCTCATAACAGCACGTGGCAGACACTGATCATGACAGTAAGTGGCAGACACTAATCATGACAGTACGTGGCAGACACTGCTCATAACAGTACGTGGCAGACACTGCTCGTAACAGTACGTGGCAGACACTGCTCATAACAGTACGTGGCAGACACTGCTCATAACAGTACGTGGCAGACACTGCCCGTAGCAGTACGTGGCAGACATTGCTCATAACAGTACGTGGCAGACACTGATCATAACAGTACGTGGCAGACACTGTTTGTAACAGTACATGGCAGACACTGCTCGTAACAGTACGTGGCAGACACTGCTCGTAACAGTACGTGGCAGACACTGCTCGTAACAGTACGTGGCAGACACTGTTCGTAACAGTACGTGGCAGACACTGCTTATAACAGTACGTGGCAGACACTGATCATGACAGTACGTGGCATACACTGATCATGACAGTACGTGGCAGACACTGATCATGACAGTACGTGGCAGACACTGATCATGACAGTACGTGGCAGGCACTGATCATGACAGTACGTGGCAGACACTGCTCATAACAGTACGTGGCAGACACTGCTCGTAACAGTACGTGGCAGACACTGCTCATAACAGTACGTAGCAAACACTGATCATAACAGTACGTGGCAGACACTGCTCATAACAGTACGTGGCAGACACTGCTCATAACAGTACGTGACAGACACTGATCATGACAGTACGTGGCAGACACTGCTCGTAACAGTACGTGGCAGACACTGATCATACCAGTACGTGGCAGACACTGTTTGTAAAAGTACGTGGCAGACACTGCTCGTGACAGTGCGCGGCAGACACTGCTCGTAACAGTACGTGGCAGACACTGATCATGACAATACGTGGCAGACACTGCTCATAACAGTACGTGGCAGACACTGCTCATAACAGTACGTGGCAGACACTGCTCATAACAGTACGTGGGAGACACTGCTCATAACAGTACGTGGCAGACACTGCTCATAACAGTACGTGGCAGACACTGCTCATAACAGTACGTGGCAGACACTGCTCATAACAGTACGTGGCAGACACTGCTCATAACCGTACGTGGCAGACACTGCTCATAACAGTACGTGGGAGACACTGCTCATAACAGTACGTGGCAGACACTGATCATAACAGTACGTGGCAGACACTGCTCATAACAGTACGTGGCAGACACTGCTCATAAAATTAGGTGGCAGACACTAATAACATCACATAACATGTGAATCATATCAGATTTGCGAGGCCTTAATACATTTAAAGTATATCGGAGTGAGAGAGAGAGAGAGAGAGAGAGAGAGAGAGAGAGAGAGAGAGAGAGAGAGAGAGAGAGAGAGAGAGAGAGAGAGAGAGAGAGAGAGAGAGAGTTTCTGTGCTTTCTAGAAAACAGAAACATTGTATTCTAGAAAGAACAAAGACCAAAATCAATCTGATATAAACCATAAGAAATAACGAGGCAGGACGTTGACAATAGCGCACACATCACGGCTCCCAATATCGAAACTGGTGTTTGTACCGTTGATTAGGACGCTGCTGATACTGTAGCACTAGTGCTGGTGATGCTGGTGACCCTGGTGATGGTTCCGGGGATAAACTGGTGTTCGTACTTGTGGAACCAGTGCTGATGCTGTTAGTGTTGCTTCTAGCTCTGCTACTCATCTAGAATTTTACTATTTGGAAACCAGCCAGTTGACGATCGAAATGTGTAAATTCTATAATTGGGTCGTCTGTAAATATGACTCAACTTCAGAAAAAAAAAACAATGAATTTTTAGTTCCATTTAAGTAGTAAAGAATACCAACCAATGATAAGAAAATTGACGAGTGAGACACCTGTATAATATTTGGGAATCTTTATTGAGGATACGTTTCGCCAGCCAGTGGCTTCTTCAGTCCAATACAAAGAACAACGGTGGAAGATGAGGAATAATCAGTCCCTCAGATTAATAAATTGAGCACCTCGACTTCAGGCTGAGGAACCTATTACCTCATACACCTCATCTTCCACCGTTCTTATTTGTATTGAACTGAAGAAACCATTGACTGGCGAAACGTTTCCTTAGTAAAGTTTTGCAAATGATGCACAAGTGTCTCATTCTACAACTCGGTTTCCCAAATCATTTACATCACATCGCTCAGGTGTACTGAGCTGATAAAAACCACTAATGATGTAGCCAGATTTTTAATAGCAAAAATTGAAAATCGGTTGTGATTGTATATATATATCACCAGACAGGACTTCCGAGCAGTTCAACAACCATCCACTTGAAACCTTGTACTGTCTTGAGAAACTATATAACCCGGTACCTACCTACTATACAACCCGGTGCCTACCTACTATATTACCCGGTACCTACCTACTATGTAACCTATTGCTTTATGACTTCAATTTGAGACGTCAAAAAGGAAAGAATGTAGGTGGGACAATACTGTAACAGCAGAGGGAGCCCCTGGAGTTAGTCTGCATGAAGAATCTTGCACACATCCGAACTATTAAGCCTCTGCAATAAATTCGCCTTAAGTCAGAGCAGGTAGAAAAACTAACCCGACTAGGAAATAACCTCGACCTTATTTTCACCAACAATGAAGACCTGGTCCTGGACAACAATCTCAGACCGCAACATACTCGAGGGTCAGACCACAACATACTCGAGGGTCAGACCACAACATACTCGAGGGTCAGACCACAACATACTCGAGGGTCAGACCACAACATACTCGAGGGTCAGACCGCAACATACTCGAGGGTCAGACCACAACATACTCGAGGGTCAGACCGCAACATACTCGAGGGTCAGACCACAACATACACACTAGCCTGGGTCAGAAAAACACGATCATTCATGAGAGTGAGTTCCAAAAATTCATTTTAAATAAAGAGTAAAAGAGGCACAATACCGTGATTGGAACCATTTACAAATAACCTGAACATAGAAGAAATAAATTTATAACGACGTTTTGGTCCGACATGGACCATTAACTAGTCACACTAACACACGATGGTAAGGGAGTCAGTATTTATAAGAAAGGAGGACAGGGACGGGAGAAAGTGGTCTCTGCCGCAATGAGAATTATAGACTGGATATTTAGAGCATTTAATACAACAGATGCCGATCAATGATGATTCTCTGTAAGTTACTTATTCTCTCTTCGCTGGAATATTTCTCTATACAAATGGCCCCCTTTCAACACAGGAGAGATTGCAGAGCTTGAGAAGGTAGGGAGAACCGTCACAGCCAGTATAAAGTCAGTCAGTTGTCTTGAACCACTGGGAACACTTGAAGTCCCTTGTATTATATCCCTTGGAACGTAGGCGAGAAAGATATATCACAATTTACAGCTGAAAAATCTTAAGAGGGACTGGTCCCAAACCTGCGCACTGAAATCATTCGACATGAAAGTAAAAGACTTAGCAAACGGTGGAAAATGCCTCTGATGAAAAGCAAGGGACCCATGAGTACATTGAGAGAGAACCCAGTAAGTGTAAGGGAACCTCGACTTTTCAACACCCACCCGTCGCGCACTGAGGAAGTTACCAATGAACCTGTGACTGTCTTCAAGTGGGAACGTGGGAAATTCGTCAAGTCTTTACCAGATCAACTGAGCTGTGGTGTATACGTTGATTTGCCTGCCGTTGGCACGAACAGCCTGGTCGATCAGATCAGACAAACGTCTCAGTAAAGCTCCTCTCAATAACTGTCTTTATTCACCGATATATAAATGCTCTGTACTGTGTATATGATTCGATTATTTTTTTTCACTTCTTGGTCATATATCTAGGCTAAATCTTTCCTCATATATACAAAATTTTATCTGGGCTCATATCCCATTCTGAGATTAATTTCTAACATTAAATTAATTTGAGTTTATGGGAATTATTTGATTACTCTGTAGGCGACTAAATCGTAGGTAATTAACGAGAATTAATTAGAATTTACATAATTGCACAATAATTAATGCAACGTTTAATATAAGAACACCTGTTTAGGGAAATTACATGTGAGTGTTACCTGGATCAACCATACTGTGATGGCACTCACCTATGTGTTCCATAAATGAAATAGAGGCTACAATGAACCTATATTGTTATACTGGCGCAATGGTGGAGGCTCGAACTTCCGTCCTGCAATTGCAACTGCGGCAGCCAGACTGTTTGGTCCTTGGCTATAATGTATCTCAATATCCCTAATGTAATTAAAAGGTTCTTGATTCAAGGAATTGGATCTAGCCCTCTCTTTAGAATCACATTAGATTTACCACCAATATCCTCTTCCTCTTCCCCCATCCCCAGGCACTGTATATCCCCCTGCGGGTTTCTCGCTTCCCATAATGTGACTCAGAGAACAGGACGAAATTATTTCCTCCCATAGTGTCTAATTATTGAGTAATTCTTCTCAAAATCATCTTCAAGAAGTATTAAATGATAACTCTATTGTATACTAAATTACAAGGGACCAATGGATGCTTGGACTGATCACTTCATCTCTGCCTCTCCACTGTCACTATAACATTTACCAAACTGCGGCAGGCCAGGACTCGACCCTACGAACCTTGTAACACCTCCAGAGACAGCACAATGTACGTATCACCTTATCACTACGCCACTGATCCTACAAGAACCAAGCACACAGCACGTAGCTACATGTTTGCCTTGGCCCGAGGACACTCGTGGCAGTGGTATCTCAAGGATTAATTTCAGCCTCATCCTGTTTGAATACCCGCCTCAACAAGCAATTTAAAGAAAATAAAAGTTACCAGCCTCAACGTGATTTAAAATCACTTGTTTCGTGATTTCATTGCTATTAGACTGCTTGTTGAGGCGGGTATTCAAACAGGATGCGGCTGATATTAATCCTTGAGATACCACTGCCACGAGTGTCCTCGGGCCAAGGCAAACACATAGCTACGTGCAGTGTACTTGGTTCTTGTAGGATCAGTGGCGCAGTGATAAGGTGATACGTACATTGTGCTGTCTCTGGAGGTGTTACAAGGTTCATAGGGTCGAGTCCTGGGCTGCCGCAGTTTGCTAAATGATTTAAAATCGTGCCAATTAGGTAAAATTGGTCAATTAGCAATAACTTATTTAAAATTAAGTTCTTTCTAAAATTTTCTCTTATACGTTTATAGATATATTTTTTCATTTTATGTTAATGTAAAAATTAATAATTTTGTGCCAAAAGAACCTTAGAAAACTTACCTAACCTTATTATAACAAGAGTAATTTAATTTAGCCTAATCCAACTAAATGTATTTTAGATAAGTTAAGTGTTTAGATAAGATAAGTTTTAGATAATAAACAAACACAATGAAATATTTTTTTTCGATAGGTTCAGAATGACTTTTGCGAAATTATTGTATACACAAATTTTCGCTTGCCTTATTCGGCAAGACGATCGTTGCTATTTAAGCCAAAATCGCAAGTTTTACCTATTCGGCACAACATATATATATATATATATATATATATATATATATATATATATATATATATATATATATATATATATATATATATATATATATATATATATATATATATATATATATATATATATATATATATATATGCAATAAGATCACAGTAAACAGGTGATTTCAGAATATGCAAAACAACCACTCTGAAAGAATAGAGAAATTCCAAGCGCTTTCGTGACTACTCACATTATCAAGGAACTATGTTCATAGTGGTTGTTTTGCATATATATATATATATATATATATATATACATATATATATATATATATATATATATATATATATATATATATATATATATATATATATATATATATATATATGTATATATATATATATGTATATATATATATATATATATATATATATATATATATATATATATATATATATATATATATATATATATATATATATATATATATATATATATATATATATATATATATATATATATATATATATGCAAAACAACCACTGTGAAAGAATAGAGAAATTCCAAGCACTTTCATGACCACTCACATTATCAAGGAACAATGAAAGTATATATATATATATATATATATATATATATATATATATATATATATATATATATATATATATATATATATATATATATATATATATATATATATATATATATATATATATATATATATATATATATATATATATGGTAATAAATACCGACAAGTTGGTTTAGAAAGACACGTAAGCAAACACTATGACGTATTTATTAGAAAACGTTTCGGTCCTGGGACCTTGATCACTTCTACCATACAGAGGTAGAAAGACTATATATATATAGGCGGAGAGTGAGGTGTGAGTGACGCATGGTGACCTGAAGAATGTCATGTTGGGATGAGGACGGGTAGACGATGAAATCATGTGACTCCTGTGTTGTTGGGTTGGTGGTGCTTAAGTATCATGTATGCCAATGTTTTTGAAATTTTGTAGTTTCCAGTGTTGCGTTCTATAGTGTCGGTGATGGCGATTAGTGAGGCTTCTAGGCACCGTCGGCGTCTGAGGTCTGGTTCTGTGAGAACGAGTTGTGCCTCATTCCAGTTCATCAAATGCCCCGTGGAGTCTCTGTGGAGGACACAGTCGTACCTTACATCGTCTCTGTCAGAGGCATTTCGATGCTCATTCAGGCGGACTGCAAGATCTCTGCCTGTCTCGCCTACATATTTCTAGGGACAGAACCCACAAGGGATAGTGTAGACGCCTGCTGTAGAAGTTAGAGGTGTGGGGCTGCGTTTCGTAGTGAGGTCTTTGACAGATGATGTGTTTATGGTGGAAACGTTGATGTTACTCATAGCAAGTGCCCGGCGGGTATTCGTGGCAACATCACCACATGGGAGCACTATGAGCTGCTTAGGGGGCTGTTCCTTGGGCGGTTTGTTGAGGATAGCTTGTGCCTTGAGTCTGCAATCTCGGATGAAGAAAGATGGGAACTGAAGACGTGTAAAGGCTTGTGTTACGTAAGTGCATTCTTCTTCTAGAAAACAAGGGCTGGAGATGCAGATCTCCCGACAGTGACAAACTTCTCTTCAAAGTGTATAGAAAACCTATCAATAATGACGATCTTATACACTTTCATTCACACCAAGACACCCGCACTAAGAGAGGAGTCCTCATTGGCTTCTTCTTGAGAGCTCTTCGCATCTCCAGCCCTTGTTTTCTAGAAGAAGAATGTACTTACATAACACAAGCCTTTACACGTCTTCAGTTCCCATCTTTCTTCATCCGAGATCGCAGACTCAAGGCACAAGCTATCCTCAACAAACCGCCCATGGAACAGCCCCCTAAGCAGTTCATAGTGCTCCCATGTGGTGATGTTGCCACGAGTCTCCACAGAGACTCCACGGGGCATTTGATGAACTGGAATGAGGCACAACTCGTTCTCACCGAACCAGACCTCAGACGCCGACGGTGCCTAGAAGCCTCACTAATCGCCATCACCGGCACTATAGAACGCAACACTGGAAACTACAAAATTTCAAAAACATTGGCATACATGATACTTAAGCACCACCTACCCAACAAAACGGGAGTCACTTGATTTCATCGTCTACCCGTCCTCATCCCAACACGACATTCCTCAGGTCACGTGCGTCACTCACATCTCACTCTCCGCCTATATATATAATGTCTTTCTACCTCTGTATGTTAGAAGTGATCAAGGTCCCAGGACCGAAACGTTTTCTAATAAATATGTCATACTGTTTACTTACCATATATGTATATATATATATATATATATATATATATATATATATATATATATATATATATATATATATATATATATATATATTTGTGTGTGTGTGTGTGTGCGTGTGTGTGTGTGTGTGTGTGTGTATGTGTGTGTGTGTGTGTGTGTGTGTGTGTGTGTGTGTGTGTGTGTGTGTGTGTGTGTGTGTGTGTGTGTGTGTGTGTGTGTGTGTGTGTGTGTGTGTGTATGTGTGTGTGTGTGTGTGTGTGTCAGAATATTCCAGATTTGCATTTGCATGACGTAACCTTTTTTTTTCTTAATACTTCTTCTGATATTTGTTTTCTGGGGTAAAATAGAGGTTAATTTGTTCCATTAAATCAGCCTGACCTGTAATTACTTATACATTACTTTTAAAGAACATTTAAACTCGTCCAGAAATCGACGCTGTCACGCGTTCGAAAATGAGCGCTCTATTATTGAAGGACAATTTGCAGAAGGAGCCTACACAGTCTCACATTAACTCTCACGAGCCTCTGCTTCCTGAAACTGAGAATAGCACAACTCAGTTTTATGATGGTGACTCTAACGACTCTAACGATTCTAATGAGTCTGTTAATATTACTACCTGTAGTGAAGATGATGGCATTTTTAATACACAAGCATCCACGCAAAAGTTCCCTCCTCCCCTTGACGAGTCCAGCAGGGATAGTGTAGATACAACACATGACATTACTTGCAGGCGTTCAGAACGCAGTGTACGAGCGAAGAAAAAGAAATAATGGGGATTACAATTTTCCAACTTAATGTTCAACATTTCTTTAATAACCGTTACCTTCTTGAGGTTGAACTACATAACTACAATCCCGATGTTATACTTTTGAACGAGACAGCTGCAAGAGTTGATCAACATATTAAATTACGTGGATACTGTACTGTTGAGAAATCGAGAGGACCCTTTAGTGGTGTAGCCATCTTGGTTAAATTAGGATATACATTTAAAAATATTCATGTTGATGAAGATAACATTCTTGCAATAGAACTAACAACGTCGCATGGACAACTAGTGATAGGAACTGGATATTTTCCCCCGAGACAGCCATATATAGAGTCAATTCCTCTACATAGCATATTAAGCAGAAATATTCCAACAATTCTAGCGGAAGATATTAATGCTCATCACCCTGCCCTCTTTAACTGTGGAGCTGGTAATCCACTGGGTGACTTAAAAGGAAAACAACTATTTAATATCATGACAGCCAGAAACTTGTCATTTCAAGGCCCATTCTTCAAATCGTACATTGGACCTCATCCAGGGACACCTGATATAGTACTGACAAACAGAGACTGTGACATCTTTCACTGTCGTATATCTCCTGGTGGAAATGTAGGATCTGACCATATCCCTGTTATAATACAACTACAAACTTCTCCATTTAGAATACCTGTAACTCCTAAACCCAATCTTAACACCCTAGGATTTGACCCCTTCAGGGCATATCTGGGTGAGGATGAAATTGTGTCTTTGGAAAATCTACCTTCCAATGCAATTGATGATGCAATCAGGTCCCTGCACAATCGAATAATTGAAGCTACCAATGCAACTTGCCAATTAGCTTCCACAAAGATATACCAACAATATAAACCTACTAGAGAAATTAGAGACACCTTAAGAAATTATCAAGCAGAATGTCGAAGGCATCTTCAAACGCGACAACCACCAGCAGCTACACTGCACCGATTAAGGCACGAATTAATTAACATGATTAGTCAACACAAACGAGACATATGGAAATTTCTAGTTATTCAAGCTAATCAATATAAACGTGAACCAGCAAAATTTTGGAGTAAGATCCGACAACTTTTAGGGGGAAAGCACAAGGTTCCTAACTACCTAGTTCATACCTTCACTGATGAGGATGATGAAGATGTTGAAATTAAACTTGACGATCCACAGGACCAGGCTAATTTGATGGGTGATGTATGGGAGAAAATTCTCTCTCACAATAACAGTCGTCAATTTAATAATAATCATTATCAGTTAGTAAATGAATGGAGAGATGAGAACTTTGATGATCTACAACCACTATCTACCATCGATACATCAACTCTTGAAGATACCCACCCGCTTAATAGACCTATTACATTACTAGAGATAAGTCAGGTTATTGGAAGAATGAGAAATAGAGCCCCTGGCCTCTCTGGAATAACAATGAAACAAATAAAGTACCTACCTAGAACTTGCAAACAGTCCTTGGTAAATATCTTTAATGCCATCTTGGCCTCAGGACATTTTCCAGTTGTTTTTAAGACTGCTTGGATGATCTTTCTTGCTAAGCCCAATAAAGACATCCACCAACCTGGGAACTATAGACCTATATCTTTACTTGAAGTCACTGGAAAAGTTCTTGAGAAAGTCATTTCCAACAGATTGAATTACTATATGGAGTTTAATCACTTTTTTACTGAAAAACAATTTGGCTTTAGAACACATAGAGGTACCAATCATGCAATAAATGTTATTTTTGACACTGTAGCAAGTCTAAAACATCAGGGCAATCTTGCCTTAATTGCCACCAGAGATGTTCATAAAGCTTTTGATAGCTTATGGCATGATGGCCTTATATACAAACTCATTGACCTACCAGACCATAACTGGACTTTTCTCAGAGTAATTTATAATTTCTTAACTCAAAGAAAAATCATTCCCACCTTTCATGACAAGTCGACAGAACCTTTTATACCGACGGCTGGTGTCCCACAAGGTTCTTGTCTCAGTCCACTTCTGTTTAACATTTATGTGAATGACCTTCCTCAACCAGAGTTTAATGACACAATTGTGACACAGTTTGCAGATGATGTTATTCATGTCGTCTCATCAACTCCAGTAACAGGAAAATACAAGTATGAGAGAGTCATAGAAAAAATGAATATTGAACTTCGTCGAACATCTAATTGGGAGAAGAAATGGAGAATTACGACTAACCCTGACAAAGTCCTTGTTAGCACGATAGGATGTTTTGCATCAACCATCGAAGATAAAGGGTGTATCTCCATCAGAGGTACACCTGTAGCCATTAGAAACCCTAACAAGATCTTGGGATATGAAATAGACAGGCTGCTCCACTCAACATCTCATGTAACTAAAAAGATCAACACAGCCAAAGTCGGTCTTAGCAAACTCTTTCGATTCAATCAAGCCCCTCAACATGTCAAAAAACATCTGTATAAAATGATAATAAGACCTATACTCGAATACCCTTGTGTCCCAATGTCATTAACAACAAAGACCAACATGCTACGGTTACAAAGGGTCCAGAATAGAGCTCTTCGCTTTATTACCAATACCAGGAGGAGAGACAGAGTTAAAATGGCAGATTTACACACACAACAAGATATTACTGCCATAAATGTACGCCTTGACACCCTAAAAAAGAAACAACTTTATACAATGCAAGAACTATACATGCCAGATAGAGAACATCCTATACAAGTGATAAATACCACCGATTACACCATCAATACTCCGCCTCACAGGACTCAAAGAATGACTCTCCCACAGAGGGTTTGTCGTTTTATTCATAAAGATGATTACCCTCGACCCATGATATTGAGCAACTTACCTGATGAAGAAGATTGGATACCACCAGAACCCTTCTATGTATACTGAAAATCATCGCCCCCAATTAGGGAGACATCTTAAATAACTTTCTAATGTGGCAATATAAACACAAATGCAGTATAATGTGATCCTTTATTGACTACGTTTCGCCCACACAGTGGGCTTTTTCAAGTCACAAACAGAACTACCTGGGGTGGAAGGAACGCTAGTATTTATAGTCCGGCTGAGGTCAGGTGAAGAATGCTGCATCTGATGATGTACCGAGTTGGGTTGTAGAGTCTAAAAACTTGGGTAGCTTGGAAAGGAGACTGGACAAGTTTGTGAGCAGACCTTCTACAGTGTTCTTATGTGGGATAGCGATGAAGAAGTTTCTTGGCAAGTGGTTCAGCTATGTTATAGAAGCCACTATTCTGGTTGAAGTTGTCGGATATAGAAATAAGTGATGATTCCAGGATTCTTCGGTATTGAGTGTTGTCTTCTGTGGCGATAAGTCTTGAGTTTCTGTAGTTTATCAAGTGGTTGTGTGAATTACGGTGTTGTACGCAGGCATTCCTTGTGTCGTCAGACCTGCTTGCGTATTGGTGTTCTGAAATACGTGTTTGGAGGTCCCTTGATGTTTCGCCAACGTATAACTTGTTGCAGTCATTACAAGGGATTATGTATACCCCTGCAGAGGATGGAGGCTTGTCCTGCCTACTACTGGTGATGTCCTTGATGGTCGTGGTTGTGGAGGTAGATACTTGGAATGATGTTTTGGCAAAGATGTTGGAAACATGTTTGGCAATGGAGTTGGTGGGAAGGACTATGTATCTCTTCTCGGCAGTGTCTTCTCTGGGTGTGTTGAAGATGTTTAGTGCTCGCCGTCTGCAGTCTCTGATGAAGTGACGAGGATAGTGGAGTTTGGAAAATACCTGTTCAATTATAGTGCATTCTTCCTCAAGGAACTCGTTGCTGCAGATTCTGAGTGCACGCAGGAAGAAGCCTATAATTACACCACGTTTGGTTTTGGTGTCGTGGTGAGAGTAGAAGTGGAGAAGATCGTTTTGGTTGGTGGGTTTTCGATAGACTTTAAAACGAAGTTCGTGGTCAGCTTTGCAGAGTAGAACATCAAGGAAAGGAAGAGTGTTGTCGACCTCTTCTTCAAGTGTGAACTGGATTGAAGGCTCGACCTGGTTGAGCTTGTCTTGGAGAGCTTGAACATTGAAGCGTTTAGGAGTTATGAGGAGAATGTCGTCAACATAACGGAGCCAGGTGACAGACGAAGGAATAATGGTGGAGAAACGTTCGGCTTCTAGATGTTCCATGTATAGGTTCGCTAGGACTGCACTGAGTGGCGAACCCATGGGTAGTCCAAAAGTCTGCTGAAAGAGGTGATTTTCAAAAGAGAAACACGTAAAGCCAACACATAGTTCAACCAGGTCGATGAAGTCGCTGGCTGGAATGGGAAGATCAAGTGAATCGTCAATTTTCTTGCGCAAGAGATCGATGGCTTGTTTAGTAGGTACTTTAGTGAATAGGGAAGTCACGTCAAGGCTGGAAAGTTTCTTGTTCCTGATGTTGATGTTGCGAATGCGATTGAGAAGATCACCTGAGTGTTTGAGATGTGCTGGACTGATAGTGCCCAAGAGTTTCGAGAGGTGTTTGGCGAGAATTCCTGAGAGCTTGTGGGGAGCACTGCCTATTCCCGAGGATATGGGCCTCAGTGGGATACCAGGCTTGTGAGTCTTTGGCAGGCCGTACATTCTGGCAGGTCTGGGGTTGCTGGGCATGGTGTGCAGAAGTTTCTTCCCTTGTTCTGAGCTCCTCAGAATGCGGCGAGTCCTTTGAAGAAAAGTTTTAGTAAGGTTGTCCACTTGGCTAGTTGTGAGAGGTTTGTAGGTATCTGGGTCATTAAGTAGATTGAGCATTTTGTTCCTGTAATCGTCAGTGTTCATGATAACAACACCACCTCCTTTATCAGCGGTGGTGACCCTGATGGTCGTGTCTTCTGCTAAACCTTTGAGTGCATTGATGTAACGTCGGGGTATGACTGGGGAGCTGCGTGTTGAGATGGCTGCTGAGATGATGCCTTGAAGATAGCCTTTTTGGAAGTCGGAGTCATTGTGTCTGTAGTTTTTGGCGATGAAATTGAGGTCTTGTTTTGGTTTCGTAATTCCTGTTGCGAATTTGAGGCCTAAGCTGAGGGCTTCAGTTTCTGTGGTTGACAGTGGACGAGATGAAAGATTTTGAATAATTTCAGGTCTTCCTAAACTTTTCCAATTACTATTATCGCAGAGTGTTTGTAGTTTCCTAGTAAGTCTGATCTTCTGTTGAACATTCGCTGTGGAATCATCACTTATTTCTATATCCGACAACTTCAACCAGAATAGTGGCTTCTATAACATAGCTGAACCACTTGCCAAGAAACTTCTTCATCGCTATCCCACATAAGAACACTGTAGAAGGTCTGCTCACAAACTTGTCCAGTCTCCTTTCCAAGCTACCCAAGTTTTTAGACTCTACAACCCAACTCGGTACATCATCAGATGCAGCATTCTTCACCTGACCTCAGCCGGACTATAAATACTAGCGTTCCTTCCACCCCAGGTAGTTCTGTTTGTGACTTGAAAAAGCCCACTGTGTGGGCGAAACGTAGTCAATAAAGGATCACATTATACTGCATTTGTGTTTATATTGCCATTGTGTCGGTATTTTATACCATTTATTTCCAACTTTCTAATGTAAAATTATGCTATTGACTATTGTTGGACACCACCATTAAGAAGCTATTGTCACGAAATTATAAATTGGCCAGAAAATTATTGCCTTTCTTGTCGTATAAATATCCGTTGTGCAATCGCGAAAAAAAAAAAAAAATAAAAAAAAAAAAAAAAAAAAAAAAAAATTGCAACTTGTATAATTACTACCAATTCAGAGTCATGTACTTATATACCTATTATATCTATGTGACTCTGATGGGTTAGTATTATACCCCTTAAAGAATATCTTATCAATTCACATACACTTTTTAAATTGCACCAAAGTGGTTGGGCCACTTACCTTTTATATCCTACCTCTCTCCCCCCTCCCACCCTTTTCCAATATTTCCATCCTTACCCATCCTTCTTCCTTACCCATCTTACCAAAGCTCTGGTCATCATCATCAGAAGAAGAAGGCATCAACTAAGACCGAAGTCGCTAAGAAAAAATAAATGAACGATACAAGAATTTTCCTTAATCAAGAAATTCCTGTTGAAGTTAGAAGACTAAAAAAAATTTTAAACAAGCATTAAATTAATTAACGAAAAGAAATTAAAAACGTTAGTCATTCATAAAAATTTTAAAATAATTAAGGGAGTAATTATATTTTCGAAGGTGCACTTTTCCTACGCTAGAGCAAAGCTCATTATCCGTCAGAGTGAAATATTTAATGCGAAAGAAACATTTTAATGGGAAAGACTTGTAATGACCTTTGAGTCACACGGCGAAGTTTTCAGCGCTGGATTATTGTGACTTAGTTATGACGACGTGATGTGATTTACAGCCAGAGTTGTGAGGGCTCGACACGGAGGCAATACATACATCAAGTGTTGTATATCCTTCGGTGTATATATATTGAGCGTAGTTTTTTAATGCACATATTTTAAAGGCTGTGTGTTGCCGTATATATAATGAGAGCTTTATATTCATTGGCGTATATGCATATAAAATTTTAATTGTATATCCATGGTTATATATACACTGAGAGGATGTCTATCTCTATGTAAATAAACTCTGATTTTAACTGCTTTTGACTGACGTATTTTTGATTGACAATGTAAAAGTGAATTACAGGCTAATGAATCGTGCAGTCGATAGGCTTTAAACTTCACAATAATAACAGGAAAAAAAATAAGGTAAAAGAGACAGTGAGTGATGTAAAGTGACTGTAGTGAAGAGGAAGTCAAGCCCTAGCTGCTGGGCCAGCCTCTCTTTTCCTTATAATTGATTGGGGAAGTGAGTTCCCTAGGCAGACCGGGGACAGGTCAAATGTATGGCGTTTGGTTCCACTTTTTCACTATATATGAAGTATATATCTGACGTCCATCTGGCTCTCTTAGGGCTTCAATTTCCATTAATTTTTGGTATCCCTGTAGCTGACCTATGTAACATGTCCTTTGGCACTTTGTTGTTGCCTCCTCTCTTTTGTTCACTATTTCTCAGGATATTTTCCCTATAACGATCATACACCTGGTTCTTTTTTCTTTTTGTTCTTATAACCCTCCTGCTCTCCCCTTCCCTTGTTCTGAGTCATCGTGTGCGGTGTGTGATCTTCCCTTATTCAACCTGTCAATGTTTATTTCACGTCCACTGCATGTCTCCCAAATGCCTTCACTTTTCCAAAGAGCATAAAAAGGCACAATACAGTGATTGGAACAATACACAAATAAACGGCCATATGAGAAAGAAGCTGACGGCTAAGATTCTGTCCGACTTGGACCATTTAATGGTCTAGTTAATGTGTGGACCATAAAAAACGTCCTTTTTACCAAAGCAGCTTCCATATTTTTCCCTCTCCAACCTATATTTTGCATTTGAGAAACAGACAACAGTAAATCTGCGTTAGACGTTCCGGCGACACCCGTGCTAGTGTCCTTGCCACCCTTGACCCAGACCAGTTCTACCACTGCGCGTAAGTTCTTGCAGTCTGCAAGGTCTAACAACTATTCCCTCTAACTTGCCAAATAATGCTAGACAGCTGGGTTCATCTCTTTTTCTTCTTCTCATATCCCTTCCTCTCAGTCTTCCTCTATCCAAATCTCCTTTTTCACCCACATGGGTCTTACCTGGGAGAAATCTATCTATCTATCTAGTTAACGTAATGGTAGTAGTAGGATACTTCCAGGTAAGACCTGGTCGTAAAACTAGTGGAAGAGGATAAGTGGCATGGCGTTGTTTGGCCAAAGTAGAAAGGAAATGTTGCTAGATGTGCTGACTGTATAATCGCTACTGAATAGCTAGTTCAGATTCAGGTGGCAAAAGACCTGTTTTAGCCCGCCTTATGGTGAGCGAAAATTCACGACGCTCTAACCCACTGGACAATACAATCCTACAAGAATCTGGCACCCAGCAGAGATAGGCAATGTACCGTGATCCGAGGACATACGATGGAGTGGGTGCCTCAGAGCAAATTTCATTCTACTCCCCGTTTGGTGTACTAGCCTCCACGGGTTCGATCCCCCGGCAAGTCAGTGTTGTTATTTATTAAATACCACTCGTTCGTGGTTATAATACAATATATACTGCTCGTGGAGGCTAGTACACCAGACGGGGAGTAGAATGGAATTAGCTCTGAGGCATCCACGCCATTGTATGTCCTCGGATCACGGTAGAACACCTAGCTCTATTGGATGCGTGATTCTTGTAGGATTGTATGGCCCAGTGGGTTACAGTTTCGTGAATTTTCGCTGAAAAGGCAGGCTAAAACAACAAAAAGACACAGATTCAATCCCCCGGCTAGTTGCAGTGTTGTTATTGATATATATATATATATATATATATATATATATATATATATATATATATATATATATATATATATATATATATATATATATACATATATATATATATTATATATATATATACATATATATATATTATATATATACATATATATATATTATATATATACATATATATATATTATATATATATATATATATATATATATATATATATATATATGTCGTGCCGAATAGGCAGAACTTGCGATCTTGGCTTAAATAGCAACGCTCATCTTGCCATATAGGACAAGTGAAAATTTGTGTATGCAATAATTTCGCCAAAATCATTCTGAACCTAACGAAAAAAATAAATTTCACTGTGTTTGTTTAGTATTAAATTATTGTAAACAAATCTAAAATATATTTAGTTGGGTTAGGCTAAAATAAATTGCTCTTGTTATAATAAGGTTAGGTAAGTTTTCTAAGTTCCTTTTGGTGCAAAATTATAAATTTTTACATCTACATTAATGAAAAAAATATATCTTTAAACGTATAAGAGAAAATTTCAGAAAGGACTTAATTTTAAATGAGTTCTTGCTAATTGACCAGTTTTACATATTCGGCACGACATATATATATATATATATATATATATATATATATATATATATATATATATATATATATATATATATATATATATATATATATATATATATATATATATATATATATATTATAGGGGGTAGGGGTCGGCCTAGGAAGGGTTGGAGGGAGGGGGTAAAGGAGGTTTTGTGTGCGAGGGGCTTGGACTTCCAGCAGGCATGCGTGAGCGTGTTTGATAGGAGTGAATGGAGACAAATGGTTTTTAATACTTGACGTGCTGTTGGAGTGTGAGCAAAGTAACATTTATGAAGGGATTCAGGGAAACCGGCAGGCCGGACTTGAGTCCTGGAGATGGGAAGTACAGTGCCTGCACTCTGAAGGAGGGGTGTTAATGTTGCAGTTTAAAAACTGTAGTGTAAAGCACCCTTCTGGCAAGACAGTGATGGAGTGAATGATGGTGAAAGTTTTTCTTTTTCGGGCCACCCTGCCTTGGTGGGAATCGGCCGGTGTGATAATAAAAAAAATAATATATATATATATATATATATATATATATATATATATATATATATATATATATATATATATATATATATATATATATATATATACATATATATACTTTTTAATCTCTACTGATTTTTTTTAACTATCTGAACATTTACTGATAAAAACTCAACATTTCTCACTTTGTCTTTTCGTTTTTGCTCTTCTTCACTACTTGTTTAACTTCTCTCCTTGTCTTTCTTCTCTCCATATGCTCTACCTTCCATATATCATTTTTACACTCTGAAAGCCTCTCGCATGCGGTTTTTTCTCCCTTTTATCATCCTTTTCATGTCATCATTCCAATAATCACTCCAGAGTCCCTGCCTTACGCTCCCATTTCCCTGTACCAACAAACCTCTGCTGCACACTCAGACACTGTATTCTTAAATCTATCTCATTCCTCTTCAACCTCCTCATTATCAGCGCTCTCTCTAGCCCACTTTTCTGCAAGTCGTTCACTTTCGATTCTCTTTTACCCACTAATTTTATTCTCCTTGAATTCTGTCTCGTGTTCTCCCACTAAATGGTGTACTTCACCATTTACCTGGAGTTTACCTGGAGAGAGTTCAAGGGTGTCAACGCCCCCGCGGCCCGGTCTGTGACCAGGCCTCCTGGTGGATCAGAGCCTAATCAACCAGGCCCTTTACTTCCATACAAAAATTTATCGCCCTCATAAAGGGACAGAAAAACAAAAAGGTCAGAAAAAATCAATTTTCAGGTTTATCACAAAAATAGCAGTATACATACGTATCTCAAAAAAAAAAATAAATGAATATTCTTTTCTAAAAAAATAATGATTATTCAATTATCAGATACATCAAATATTTACCCCTTGCCATGTAATTTTTTACCCCCTCCCCCGAGGTAAATTTTTAAGAATCACTGCACTAAATAATGGTCAGACATATTTGTTATTTTACTTAATTGAAACATGCGCATTTATGAATCTCCAAATTAGTCTTTCACTTGTTAATACTTAGTCTAGTATACTGCTCTCATAATAAACTACATCACATCTCGTACTGTATAATTATTTATTGTTTTTCATAAATTAAATATGGTCTATTATTAAACATGTTTCTATAAACAATTCAGTCAGTCTTCATATCAGTTTCTCCGGCCACTTCAGTTTTACCTTCACATTAGGTTTTCACAATGCAGCGCTTAGGTCCTCATAGCAGTTGTTTTCTCACTAAATATTTGCTAAATATTTACTTAACAAATGCTAAATCTGTCACTACATTCTTCTCGTCCTCTGGTGTACAAACACTTGCTCTCACCCACTTCTCACATCCCACATTTATTCTAATCCACAATTTTTTTGAATTTTGATAATTTTAACCCTCTTGTCTTCTTTGCATAAATGATCATTTAATATTACTGCTACTCCTTGTTTAGCTTTAATCCTCTGAGTTATGCCACATTTAACCCCATCGACTCCTTCCTAATTCTTCCACCCCTTTTAGCTTTGTTTTGCTAGGTGCTATTCCATTAAGCTTCCTTTTTTATTCATAAGAGATAATCTTCTAATCTCTCGTATATCCACACTCACTCATGCAACCCAACTAGACACGTGTCATCTTTGTCTTTCTAGTAACTGTTGCAGAAATATGGGTTACAAAGTCCCCCTTCTTTCCGGCATTTTAGTTACCTTACACGACTCGGATTAAAGGTTCAACTCTACTACCACAAGTAATATGAAAGGAAACTCTGCAAAGGGGAGAGAACTATTAGGAAAGTAAAAAGAAAAATATCGGATGAGTGTATATGTGTGTGTACTCACTTAATTGTGGTTTCAGGGGTCGAGACTCAGCTCCTGGCCCCGCCTCTTCACTGAATGCTACTAGATCCTCTCTCTCCCTATTCAATGAGCTTTATCATATCTCATCTTCAAACTATGTATGGTTCCTGCCTTCACTACCTCACTTGCTAGGCTATTCCACTTCCTGACTACTCTATGACTGAAGAAATACTTCCTAACATCCCTTTGGCTCATCTGGGTCTTCAACTTCCAATTGTGACCTCTTGTTTCTGTGTCCCCTTTCTTGAACATCCTGTCTGTCCACCTTGTCTATTCCACGCACTATTTTGTATGTTGTTATTATGTCTCTCCTAACCCTCCTGTCCTCCAGTGTCGTCAGGCCGATTTCCCTTAACCTTTCTTCCTAGGACATTCCCTTAGCTCTGGAACTAACCTTGTCGCAAACCTTTGCACCTTCTCTATTTTCTTAACATGCTTGGTCAAGTGTGGGTCCAAAACAGGTGCTGTATACTCCAGTATGGGCCTGACGTACACGGTGTACAGTATCTTGAACGATTCCTTACTAAGGTATCGGAACGCTATTTTCAGGTTTGCCAGGCGCCCATATGCTGCAGCAGTTATCTGGTTGATGTGTGCTTCCGGAGACGTGCCCGGTGTAATACTTACCCCAAGATCTTTCTCCTTGAGCGAGGTTTGCAGTTTTTGCCCACCTAGCTTATACTCCGTCTGCAGTCTTCTTTGCCCTTCCCTGATCTTCATGACTTTGCATATGGCAGGACTAAATTCGAGAAGTCAGTTGCTGGACCAGGTGTCCAGCCTGTCCAGGCCTCTTTGAAGTCCTACTTGATCCTCATCTGATTTAATTCTCCTCATTAACTTCACATCATCTGCAAACAGGGACACTTCTGAGTCTAACCCTTCCATCATGTCATTCACATATACCAGAAACAGCACTGGTCCTAGGACCGACCACTGTGGGACCCCGCTCGCCACAGGTGCCCACTGTGATACCTCGTTGTTGCCTCCCTGTCAGGTATTCACTAATCCACTGATCCTCTAGCTTCTGCACCAATCTCCTGTGAGGAACTTTGTCGAAGGCCTTCTTGCAGTCCAAGAAGATGCAATCAACCCACCCCCCTCTCTCTCGTGTCTTACTCGTGTCTTACTCGCGTTTATACTCTTGTTCCGTTCCAGGTGCTCCACCACTCTTCTCCTGATTATCTTCTCCATTACTTTGCATACTGTGACACTGGTCTATAGTTTAGTGCCTCTTTTCTGTCTCCTTTTATAAATATGGGTGCAACATTTGCCGTCTTCCATGCCTCAGGTAGTTGCCCAGTTTCAAGGGATGTGTTGAAGATTGTAGTTAGTAGCACACACAGCATTTCTGCTCCCTCTCAAAGGACCCACGGGGAGATTTCTGGTCCCATTGCCTTTGAGGTATCAAGGTCCTTCAGCAGCTTCTTTACCTCCTCAGTTGTGTGTATGTCATCTAACACTTGTTGGTATATTCCTTGTTGGCGTCACCTTCTGTTCTGTCCACCCAGAGGCCTTTCTGTCTCCACTGTAAATACTTCCTTAAATCTCTTGTTCAGCTGCTCACATACCTCATGATCGCTTCTGGTGAGTTCCCCACCTTCGTTTCACAGCCTGATCACCTGGTCTTTGACTGTTGTCTTCCTCCTGATGTGGCTATACAGCAGTTTTGAGTCAGTCGCTAGGCCTCCCTCTTATCTGTGCATACTCGTTTCTGGCTCTTCGGCTAGTCTCTCTATTTTCCTGGGTCCTTTGCCTCCATATCTTTTCCATTCTCTATTGCACCTAGTTTTTGCCTCTCTACACCTTCGAGTAAATCAAGGACTCTCTTTCATCTTCCCATTATTTCTATTGCCCTTGGGAACAAACCTTTCCTCTGCCTCCCTGCATTTTGTTGTTACGTATTCCATTTCATTTACTGACTTTCCTGCCAATTCTCTGTCCCTCTAAACCTCCTGCAGGAAGTTCCTCATACCTGTGTAGTCCCCCTTTTTATAGTCTGGCTTTTCCCATCCAAACCTGTTACCCTTTCTACTTGTAATTCTATTATGTATTCAAAACACAGGACCATGTGATCACTAGCTCTAAGGGGTCTCTCATATATGATGAATTCAATGTCTCAGCTGCTCAGGGTGAACACAAGGTCCAGTCTTGCTGGTTCATCCTCCCCTCTCTCTCTCTGGTAGTGTCCTTAACATGTTGATGCATAAGGTTTTCCAGTACCACGTCCATCATCTTGGCTCTCCACGTTTCGGGACCCAGTCGATCTCCCTGTGGTTGAAATCGCCCATAACCAGTAACTTTGCTCTGCTCTAGTGAACTCTTCTTGCCACCTCAGAAAGTGTGCCCACCATTGCTCTATTGCTCTCTACATATTCCTCTCTTGGCGTCCTACAGTTGTGTGTGTGTGTGTGTGTGTGTGTGTGTGTGTGTGTGTGTGTGTGTGTGTGTGTGTGTGTGTGTGTGTGTGTGTGTGTGTGTGTGTGTGTGTGTGTGTGTGTGTGTGTGTGTGTGTGTGTGTGTGTGTGTGTGTGTGTGTATGTGTGTGTGTGTGTGTGTGTGTGTGTGTGTCTGTGTGTGTGTTTGGGTGTGTGTGTTTGTGTGTGTGTGTGTGTGTGTGCACGTGTGTGTGTGTGTGTGTGTGTGTGTGTGTGTGTGTGTGTGTGTGTGTGTGTGTGTGTGTGTGTGTGTGTGTATGAATATACACACATACATGCATATACATTCGCATGCATGTATTCTACGCAGAATACCAATAGAAGTTACATTGTTTACCTGTCATCTTACGAGTTTAAGAGGCCGGAGAAAAAAATGATAATAAAAGTCGTAATAATAGCAATGCCCAATTTGCTACTTTAACTTTTGTGTGTGTGTGTAACTATAACTTAATTATAGAGCTGCCAGCTACTCCTAATTATAGAGCTCCAATCTACTCTTAATTATAGGGCTGCCAGTTATTCTTAAACCGAAACTGAAAACCCCGGAACAAATTTCCCAGTACTTCCTCACTCTCGTTTTTTCTAGGTACTATTATATAAGGGAGCGGAAATCCTCTTTACGCCTCTCGCTTTCAAATGCTCGCGCTTGCAACTTTTCGCTTTTTAAAACAGTGCAAACAAAAGTCAAGGGGGTAAAAATTATGAATGTGTTTGAGCTTAGTGTAGCTCTGAGGTGAGGTAGTTTATACAGGCTTATTTCCCGTGCTAAGGAGAGAGAGAGAGAGAGAGAGACAGAGACAGAGAGACAGAGAGACAAAGAAAGAGAGGTATTTACACTCAGTAGCCACTTTATTAGGTACATCTGCTCGTTAATACAAATATCTTATCAGCTAATCACGTGGCAGAACCTCGATACCTCAATGCATTAAGACAGTCAAGAAGTTCAGTTGTAATTCAACCCAAACATCAGGATGGGGGAGAAATGTGATCTATGTGACTCTGGCTGTGGAATGATTGTTGGTGCTAGGCGGAGTGGTTTGAGTATCTCTGAAACTACTGATCTCCTGGGATTTTCAAGCACAACAGTCTCAGAGTTTATAAAGAATGGTGTGAAAAACACAAAACATGCAGTGAGAGCCAGTTCTGTGGGCGATAAACGCATTGTTAATGAGAGAGATTAAAGGAGAACATCTAGATGCTTTCAGACTGACAGAAAGGTGACAGTAACTCGAACGACCACGTGTTGCAACAGTGCTACACAGACGAGCATCTCTGAACGCACAATGCGTTGAATCTTGAAGTGGATGGGTTAAAATAGCAGATAACTACATCGGGTTCCATTCATTTCAGTTTATAACAGAAAACTGAGACTGCATTGGAGACAGACTCACCAAAGTTAGACAGTTGAAGATTGAATTATGACTTCGGCTATGATATGCAGATGGTAGAGTTAGAATTTGGCATAAACCTTTGGGACGTACTGGAACGAAAGATTCGCAGAATAAATGTGCAGCCGACAGATCTGAATCAACTGCGTGATGTTATTATGTCAACATGGACCAGGATCTCCAAGGAATATTTCTAGCACATTGATGATATGGGTGTACCTAATAAAGTAATCACTGAGTGTAGAAGCGTATATGACTGTGTGTATTTTTCAAAGGGACACATACACAGAAACGCAATTAATTAATGTAAGATTCTGAAGGAACACACAGGGAATGTGCATCAAAACGTGTCATTGTTATCTGTCTACGTACCCTTCCGTCCTCCTCTCTCTTTACTCCCGTCTATTTTCAGTACCTATCTGAGTCTGAGCGAGCATCAAAGATGATGTTAGCAACCGAGCTTACTACTAACAATAACAGTAAACTGATCCAACAACATCAACCCACTGATAAAAGGAAGCAACGTGGCGGAGGATCACAGTTATTGATCCAACTGGCACTACAGTAACTGTCAGGTGAAGAATCACAGTTATTCATCCAGCCGGCACTATAGTGACTGTCAGGTGAAGGATGATAGTCATTGATCCAGCTGGCAATACTCTGAATGTCAGGTGAAGGATAACAGTTATCGACCCAGTTGGCACTACAGTAACTTGTGGCACTTATTGTTGACAAACGAGGCAGATTTTTTGTGGCCCGACC
The DNA here is from genome assembly GCF_038502225.1 of Cherax quadricarinatus. Classification (NCBI taxonomy): domain Eukaryota; kingdom Metazoa; phylum Arthropoda; class Malacostraca; order Decapoda; family Parastacidae; genus Cherax; species Cherax quadricarinatus. Next base: position 12,552,891 of record NC_091323.1, on the reverse strand, counting down.
TCGCTCCTGTTACACTGCCTCCACTCACTCTCCAGTTATGAGGTAGTTTTTTACTAGCTTTCTCCTTCTGTCAGTGTAATGTACCTCTCTCTCTCTCTCTCTCTCTTTCTCTTTCTCTCTCTCTCTCTCTCTCTCTCTCTCTCTCTCTCTCTCTCTCTCTCTCTCTCTCTCTCTCTCTCTCTCTCTCTCTCTCTCTCTCTCTCTCTCTCTCTCTCTCTCTCTCTCTTTCTCTTTCTTTCTCTCTTTCTCGCCCATTTGTTATCTGGTAAAGAAAGTTCCTTAGAGAAAGTAAGTGCCTCCGAGAAAGAAAGTACCTCTGAGAAACTAATTCTGGGGAAGAGGTGGGCGGTGGTGAGTGATCAGAGAAGAATAAGAAGGAGGAAGGGATATAAGAGTGGACGAAGAGGGATTGGAGAAGGATTGAAAGAAGAGGGGAGGTGAGATGGAAGAAATGAGGATGAGGAAGAAGGAATGTTAGAAGAAACGGTAAGAGGCAACGGATAATAAGGAAAAAATGAAAATCAGTGAACCAAGAGGGGGGCGATAAAAAGGGCCACACCAAAGAGGGATGTAACGAAAGATAAATACAACAAAAGGATGTATAACGAATCCTGCAATCAAAGAAGAATCGCGGAAAAGGAGAAAAACAAGGATGAATAAGAACCTCAACCACGGGCACGTCTGAGCACTCAGGCTGCAGACAAGGCCACAAGAAGTGTCATTAAACAATCCTGCTGACGTTTAATGACCATCAGTGACGCCACAACCAGAAAAAAGTTGGAAGACAACACGAATGTAAAAGTCATTTTCATTACCCGTCTCAACACTAATTTAATAGTATCGGGATTTTCTCCCTGCCATGGGTGGATACTACGGTATTTTTCCCTGCCAGGGACGGGTGTAGGGTAGGGTAATATCCAGGCAAGACCGGAAAATAATTTCGAGGGAGACAAAGCAGCTAGCGCAAAATTTGTCAATTATTGCACAAAAATGACACCTTTCTCCCCTCAGCTGTGGATTAATTACTGCCATACACCTGTCAACACAGGTGTCACTCTCTGGGCTTTTGATGTATTAGCGTCAATACACTTTTTTGTGTGAACCATGGCTCACCATTTTCAACAACACTCTTCATACTCGTACCATAGTTACAACTTAAACAGCCTGTGCCATCACCATAACGGTATACAATACCGACAAGATGAGAAATTAGACACATGTGTAGGTCAGGGTATCTCTGTCTGAAGGTGTTTCGCTGACAGCGTGCCCGGGGAAATCATCGCTTAAGGGAAGGGAGTTTTTTTTTTCGTTTTTGGAAGCTATGGGTTGCAACGAGTTTACTACATTTCACCATGTTTGGGGTAGTTTAAAAATATTTAAGAGTCTGATCTAAAATTGGGCAATATATACGTAATTAGATTTAGTTTTTAGAGTGAGATTATTGGAAATGTCTGTCGTTCTGTCTACACTTTCATTAACAAAAGAGATACATTCATAAGTGCAATAAACGGAATTTGTGTCCCAATATTTTTTTCCTGTAGATCAACACACTTACCAATAGTTCTACACAGGCTACAGAAACATTGTTTAGTAATATAATGATACGTATATGGAGAGCTTGTAAATAAGGCACGTAATGCAGGTTTTGACATTTTACTCTGAAGACTTTTCGTACACCAGGAAAATAACTATTCTCTATGTCAATCGATACTTTTTCCTGCTGGATGAAAAACCTTCACAAAAAATGCTTTAACCCACATTTTGTGCCATTGTTTACACAAATGTTGCATCACTAAAATTTCGACATTTTCTTCAAGGGAGAATTTAATTTTAAGAGGGGAAAATTCATTGATCTTAAAAGCCCTCAAGTTTTCCCTGGAAGCACACACAGATAAGCTCCTGTTATTGTTGAACTTGATCAGTTTTACACCTAACTTGGAGATTATGTATTCTTGCGCCTTGCAGTGAAACATTAAGTCCATTCACTAGTGTAAAAGTATTTGCCAAGTATGTCACCTGTGTCCAAACTTAGTTACTCAATTTCTTTTCCAGTTCAAACGTTTGTTTAATTAAAATGCTTTGGTAACATAAACACAGTCGTAGCTTTACTGAAGCTAAATAACTAAAGCGATAGAAGCTTGAAACTTAGCTTCTTCTTAGCTTAATAAAGCAAAGCTTTGCGTCATTATTAATTAAAATGGTATATAATACCAACACTTTGGTATCTTCATTTCATCTCTACTTCTCCCTGCGTCTGATGTCTCCAGTTTTACTCACCTATGTATTATTCACCTGTATTTTCGCTTATTGTGTAAGCGAAACGTTTTGTAAATGAAGTTACTAAAGTATTGCACATATGCTGTGTTTAATGCGTTATTAACTCTGTTTGCAAATGACTCTCATGTGTACTGATGTGACTGAGTGGAAGCAGCAGACACAAAGGCTTGGTACAGTTAACAGTTCTTTCGAATCTTGATAGTTCTCATCCCGTCCTTAAAAGCAACAGTCGTATTTAACCTGATCAAACCTAATTTAATCCACTCTAATCGGTGTAAAATAAATCAAGAGAAATCTGATGAAAATCATGTCTGAGAACTCCACATAGAATGTGAAAGGACAGGCTGCTGTTCAGAGCAATCACATCGAAATATTGTGAAAGTAACTTCAGAATCCTGAAGTTCAGACGTCTTTTCTCGTTGTCGGTCATTATTTCATTATAAAATAATAAGCAGAATCACCATCGCAAAATCATCTCGCTTCTTTGTCTCTCTCTGTCTCTCATGAAAGATCTCGAGCAACCCCCATACCACCCCCCTATCCCAGAAGGAGCTTTCGTGGAACTCTAGGTTTCAGTAAAACCCAGTTTGAGAACCTCTACTCAAGCGAATATCAGTATTTCCCCCTTATTCACCCTTGTTCTCTCCCCTTCTCCCGTACGTTTCAATTATCCTTTTTAGTTCCATTCTTGCTAAGATTTCCGAATCTAAAGTCTCCGTCCCTTCTCACTGTGCCTACTTCAGTCCGACTTTCAGCCGTTTCCCCTCACTCTCTCTCTCTCTCTCTCTCTCTCTCTCTCTCTACACAGGGTTCTATAAGGTTAGGTTAAGCTTCCTAACTTTGTATACAGCTGTTACCCACATCAGCTCCTTTCGAAGCCTTTTTATTGTTATATGTTTATTTCATTGATATCATTATGCTCTCTCTCTCTCTCTCTCTCTCTCTCTCTCTCTCTCTCTCTCTCTCTCTCTCTCTCTCTCTCTCTCTCTCTCTCTCTTTCTCCTGTCCCTCCTCTCACACCTAATAAATATTCCTCGACTGTAATAAATAATTCACACAAATGACCACATTTTTTTTGTTGGATACATAACACAGGTTTTATTTAACTGAATTTCCTCGGTTTTTTAAGCCAGGGTTTTGTGAAAGACGAAGCCAATGGTATTAAATGACCCGCGTGAAATACTCAGGTGTTTTCTCTGGCTCTACTCTTTTTACGTTTTCCCAAATTAGGTGTTTTCTGCGGTTTTCTAAAACAGTGATTTCTTGCGTCTCATAGAGAGCTCTTTTCTTGCGTCTCTTACACAGTTGTTTTCTTGCGTCTATTTGACAGGTGTTTTTCAGGCGTTGCATGACGCAGGCTTAATTGAAATAGGTGTTTTATGAGGCGGGTTAAGTTAGAGCAGGTGTTTTGTGACCTTTGGTTTCATCGGAATACATGTTTAATGATGTTGGACTCATTGCATCATGTGTTTTATGAGGCTGTTTCTATTGAAACACGTGTTCTATGACATTTATTCTTTTGTAACGATTGTTTTCAGGCACTGATGTAATTAAAATAAGTGTTTTACTAGGTGTGTTAAATCCTAACAGGTGTTTCATGACTTTGGTACCACTGGACATATGTTTCATGACGTTGGTTCCATTGGGCAGGTGTTTCATGAAGCTGGTAGTAATGAACAGGTGTTTCATGACGTTGGTACCACCGAACAGGTGTTTCATGAGTTTGTACCACCGAACAGGTGTTTCATGAGTTGGTACCACTGAACAGGTGTTTCTGGCGATACCGTCGAAAATAAATGAACCCATTTCATTACTATCTGTCGTCAGCATTATTTCTGTCATTACTAACACATAGACAGACAGGCAAGTTGTGCGTGTGTGTGTGTGTGTGTGTGTGTGTGTGTGTGTGTGTGTGTGTGTGTGTGTGTGTGTGTGTGTGTGTTTGTGCGAGCATTAAACACACAACACTCTTGCAGCTTTAACCACTAAGGGAGACCCAGCACCTGGTGGACGGGGCACACAACACAATCCCCCTGGCCTTCACAAGAGGACAAAACAGGGAGGGAAAAAAGTGCCACCAACTATAGCAGAAAGAGGTGGCATTTCCAACTGGCGAACAGTGGCGGCAGCCAGGCGAAAACTTGTGGCGAAACTGACACCTTATACAGGGAAAAAAGATGGATAACTAAGCCAAAAATGTTGGGAAGAATATATATATATATATATATATATATATATATATATATATATATATATATATATATATATATATATATATATATATATATATATATATATATATACGCTGTTTTTTTTTTTGAGGTCAGTCCCTTCCTCTTAAAGGGCGTGAAATCAGGACCCACAAAAGAGACTCCCGGGATCTCCTCTAATGCGTGACATGAGAGTGAGTAACGCACCTTAACGCGTGTATTTCTTGCTGAGTTTTTGTTATGCTAGCTCAGGTTAGGAGTGATTTGCCGGCGCTGGACCCTGTGAAGCAGTGCTGGCTTCTGCTGGGTGCTCTCGTCTGCTGCTGCGTGGTTCTTGTCTGCTGCAGGATGGTTCCTCTTTTCTGCAAGATGGTTCTTGCCTTCTGCAGGATAGTTCTTGCCTTCTGCAGGATGGTTCTTATCTTCTACACGGTGATCCTTGCTTCTACAAGATGCTCCGTCCTTCTACAAGGTGATCCTTGCTTCTGCAGTGTATCCCTTGCTTCTACACGGTGCTCCTTGCTTCTACATTGTATCAGTTATTTCTATATGGTTCATCTACATTGTATCCCTTCCTTCTACATTGTGATCCTTGCTTCTATATTGTATCCCTTGCTTCTACACGATGATCCATGCTTCTACAGGGAGCTCTTCGTTTTTACAGGGAGGTCCTTGCTTCTACGGCCTGCTCCTTGCTTCTACAGGGTGCTCCTTGCTTCTACAGGGTGTTCCTTGCTTTTTCATGACGGTCGTTCTTTCGATAAAAGACCCCGACCCTAATATAAAGGCTGTCAGATCACACAGTAACACTTGAGGGGTAAAGCCTCATCTAGGAGCCGAGGGGCTAGCATTGGAGAACAAACTTTTCGCAAGAGAGACTATGTCAACATGTTCCATTTGACGCGCCTCACTTCACTCTTGTTTCAGGTCACCTGCGCTGTATACTATATATGTTAGCCTGTTTTAGCTTACTCTGTATTAGGACTGAAGAAGCCACTCGTGAGAGAAAAATTTTCTTTAATACACGACCTGAACTGTACGCATGTGTCCTTTTCCACATGTTTCATGACACAGCAGACTCGTTGGTCACACTCGCACCAGTGACAGTCTCAGCAACAATAGGAAATTAGGGAATATAGTAAGTGCTAATATGCCTTCAGGGAAGCCTATCTTGATGTCGGTGAAGGTGACCGTATGTAGGGAACTGAAGACACCCATCTCTTTATCAGATTAAACCTGAATATCTTCCTTTCCTGTGAATATAAGAGTGCAGTCACACACAAATAACACGCACTTGTAAATGTCCAAGTCGGACCGAAACGTCGTCAGAGCTTCACTCTCCTATGTGAGGGTTATTTGTGTATTGTTCCAGTCAGGGTATTGTGCCTTTTCATTCCTTAAAGGTATAGAGTACATTCCATCAGGTGGAGTGTATATCAAAGTAGAATGTATACATTACCAGGAAGTGTGTACACCAAGGTATAGTAAACACACAATCAGGAAATATGTACGCCAATGTATAGTGTACACACTATCAGGTGTGTACACCTAGGTATAGTGTATATACTATCAATAGGTGTGTACACCAAGGTAGAGTGTATACACAACCAGGAGGTGTGTACACCAAGGTAGAGTGTATACACAACCAGGAGGTGTGTACACCAAGGTAGAGTGTATACACAACCAGAAGGTGTGTACACCAAGGTAGTGTGTAGACACAACCAGAAGGTGTGTACACCAAGGTAGAGTGTATACACAACCAGAAGGTGTGTACACCAAGGTAGTGTGTAGACACAACCAGAAGGTGTGTACACCAAGATAGAGTGTATACACAACCAGAAGCTGTGTACACCAAGGTAGTGTGTATACACAACCAGGAGGTGTGTACACCAATGTAGAATGTATACACAACCAGAAGGTGTGTACACCAAGGTAGTGTGTAGACACAACCAGAAGGTGTGTGCACCAAGGCAGAGTGTATACACAACCAGGAGGTGTGTACACTAAGGTAGAGTGTATACACAACCAGCAGATGTGTACACCAAGGTAGAGTGTATACACAACCAGGTGTGTACACCAAGGTAGAATGTATACACAACCAGAAGGTGTGTACACCGAGGTAGAGTGTATACACAACCAGAAGGTGTGTACACCAAGGTAGAGTGTATACACAACCAGAAGGTGTGTGCACCAAGGTAGAGTGTATACACAACCAGAAGGTGTGTACACCAAGGTAGAGTGTATACACAACCAGAAGGTGTGTACACCAAGGTAGAGTGTATACACAACCAGAAGGTGTGTACACCAAGGTAGAGTGTATACACAACCAGAAGGTGTGTACACCAAGGTAGAGTGTATACACAACCAGAAGGTGTGTACACCAAGGTAGAGTGTATACACAACCAGAAGGTGTGTACACTAACTGCAGGCAGCGCGAGGTAGGCGACAAGTTTATTGCTGAGTCTTCTATCTAAATGCAAATTATGGTGGTAGTGCATCTCCCGGGTACGTGAGGCGACGACCCTCATGATTCAGTCGTCGACAGTTGTGAGCCATGACGACTTGCCAGTTAGCGAGTAGTCGGCCACAAGTTATTATCAGCAGGTTATGACAGATGGGCGGTGTTATAAGCACTTGATGCCCCCCTCCCCGGAACCGACACACACACACACACACACACGCATGCATGCACTCAGGCACGCACGAACGCTGAAGAATCCAAGGTTGAAAAGACAAGGTATTTCAGTTAAGGTGAACGTGGAAAATAAAAATGAATGCTTAAAGAAGAAAGCAGTGTGTACGTGTGCACGCATAAGCGTATTTACGTGTGTGCTTGCACGCATGGGCGTCCTGAGACAAGTGCTTCTGTAACGCACCATGATGTAACATCCAAAACTGGTGACACATTATAACCTGACCTATGAGAACACATGGCTGATAAATATTTAACTCTGGGCAGAGACCACACAGCCGTTACCTCACGGTGTATCGAGCCCTCACCACCTCCTTGTGCTGAATAACCCATGTGGGTTTAGTGGCATCATGAAGCATAATACACCTGACAGAGGCGCCCACTCACCAGACCTTGATACCAACATCACTAAGTCTGTCAACCTGGCGAGCAACGAACTGAATAAAAAGACCGGTGAGTGACTGGAAGAACGAGACCAAACAGAAAGGAAGGCAATAGAAGGAGAGAAAGAGAGAAGGATGAAAGAGAAGTAATTAAGAAAAAATATGAGAAAGAGAGCAGAGAAGAGGAGACTAAAATGATATATATATATATATATATATATATATATATATATATATATATTTATATATATATATATATATATATATATATATATATATATATATATATATATATATATACATATATATATATATATATATATAAATATATATATACATAAATATATATATATATATATATATATATATATATATATATATATATATATATATATATATATATATATATATATTTTTTTATTATCACACTGGCCGATTCCCACCAAGGCAGGGTGGCCCGAAAAAGAAAAACTTTCACCATCATTCACTCCATCACTGTCTTGCCAGAAGGGTGCTTTACACTATAGTTCTTAAACTGCAACATTAACACTCCTCCTTCAGAGCGCAGGCACTGTACTTCCCATCTCCAGGACTCAAGTCCGGCCTGCCGGTTTCCCTGAACCCCTTCATAAATGTTACTTTGCTCACACTCCAACAGCACGTCAAGTATTAAAAACCATTTGTTTCCATTCACTCCTATCAAACACGCTCACGCATGCCTGCTGGAAGTCCAAGCCCCTCGCACACAAAACCTCCTTTACCCCCTCCCTCCAACCTTTCCTAGGCCGACCCCTACCCCGCCTTCCTTCCACTACAGACTGATACACTCTTGAAGTTATTCTGTTTCGCTCCATTCTCTCCACATGTCCGATCCACCTCAACAACCCTTCCTCAGCCCTCTGGACAACAGTTTTGGTAATCCCGCACCTCCTCCTAACTTCCAAACTACGAATTCTCTGCATTATATTCACACCACACATTGCTCTCAGACATGACATCTCCACTGCCTCCAGCCTTCTCCTCGCTGCAACATTCATCACCCATGCTTCACACCCATATAAGAGCGTTGGTAAAACTATACTCTCATACATTCCCCTCTTTGCCTCCAAGGACAAAGTTCTTTGTCTCCACAGACTCCTAAGTGCACCACTCACCCTTTTCCCCTCATCAATTCTATGATTCACCTCATCTTTCATAGACCCATCCGCTGACACGTCCACTCCCAAATATCTGAATACATTCACCTCCTCCATACTCTCTCCCTCCAATCTGATATCCAATCTTTCATCACCTAATCTTTTTGTTATCTTCATAACCTTACTCTTTCCTGTATTCACTTTCAATTTTCTTCTTTTGCACACCCTACCAAATTCATCCACCAATCTCTGCAACTTCTCTTCAGAATCTCCCAAGAGCACAGTGTCATCAGCAAAGAGCAACAGTGACAACTCCCACTTTATGTGTGATTCTTTATCTTTTAACTCCACGCCTCTTGCCAAGACCCTCGCATTTACTTCTCTTACAACCCCATCTATAAATATATTAAACAACCACGGTGACATCACACATCCTTGTCTAAGGCCTACATTTACTGGGAAATAATTTCCCTCTTTCCTACATACTCTAACTTGAGCCTCACTATCCTCATAGAAACTATTCACTGCTTTCAGTAACCTACCTCCTACACCATACACCTGCAATATCTTCCACATTGCCCCCCTATCCACCCTGTCATACGCCTTTTCCAAATCCATAAATGCCACAAAGACCTCTTTAGCCTTATCTAAATACTGTTCACTTATATGTTTCACTGTAAACACCTGGTCCACACACCCCCTACCTTTCCTAAAGCCTCCTTGTTCATCTGCTATCCTATTCTCCGTCTTACTCTTAATTCTTTCAATAATAACTCTACCATACACTTTGCCAGGTATACTCAACAGACTTATCCCCCTAAAATTTTTGCACTCTCTTTTATCCCCTTTGCTTTTATACAAAGGAACTATGCATGCTCTTTGCCAATCCCTAGGTACCTTACCCTCTTCCATACATTTATTAAATAATTGCACCAACCACTCCAAAACTATATCCCCACCTGCTTTTAACATTTCTATCTTTATCCCATCAATCCCGGCTGCCTTACCCCCTTTCATACACCATATATATATATATATATATATATATATATATATATATATATATATATATATATATATATATATATATATATATATATATATATATATATATATATATATATATATATATATGTATATATATATATATATATATATATATATATATATATATATATATAAATATATATATATATATATATATATATATATATATATATATATATATATATATATATATATACATATATATATATATATATATACATATATATATATATATATATATATATATATATATATATATATATATATATATATATATATATATATATATATATATATATATATATATATATATATATATATATATATGCAAAACAACCACTCTGAAAGAATAGAGAAATTCCAAACGCTTTCGTGAGTAGTCACGAAAGCGCTTGGAATTTCTCTATTCTTTCAGAGTGGTTGTTTTGCATATTCTAAAATCACCTGTTTACTGTGATCTTATTGCATATATGTATATATATATATATATATATATATATATATATATATATATATATATATATATCCTGAAAGATTGGAAGATAGATGGGCTAATGAGAGCATAGGCAATGGGGTCGAAGAGGTATGAGGTAGGTTTAAAAATGTAGTGTTAGAGTGTTCAGCAGAAGTTTGTGGTTACAGGAAAGTGGGTGCGGGAGGGAAGAGGAGCGATTGGTGGAATGATAATGTAAAGAGAGTAGTAAGGGAGAAAAAGTTAGCATATGAGAAGTTTTTACAAAGTAGAAGTGATGCAAGGAGGGAAGAGTATATGGAGAAAAAGAGAGAGGTTAAGAGAGTGGTGAAGCAATGTAAAAAGAGAGCAAATGTGAGAGTGGGTGAGATGTTATCAACAAATTTTGTTGAAAATAAGAATAAGTTTTGGAGTGAGATTAACAAGTTAAGGAAGCCTAGAGAACAAATGGGTTTGTCAGTTAAAAATAGGAGAGGAGAGTTATTAAATGGAGAGTTATAGGTATTGGGAAGATGGAGGGAATATTTTGAGGAATTGTTAAATGTTGATGAAGATAGGGGAGGTGTGATTTCGTGTATAGGGCAAGGAGGAATAACATCTTGTAGGAGTGAGGAAGAGCCAGTTGTGAGTGTGGGGGAAGTTCGTGAGGCAGTAGGTAAAATGAAAGGGGGTAAGGCAGCCGGGATTGATGGGATAAAGATAGAAATGTTAAAAGCAGGTGGGGATATAGTTTTGGAGTGGTTGGTGCAATTATTTAATAAATGTATGGAAGAGGGTAAGGTACCTAGGGATTGGCAGAGAGCATGCATAGTTCCTTTGTATAAAGGCAAAGGGGACAAAAGAGAGTGCAAAAATTATAGGGGGATAAGTCTGTTGAGTATACCTGGTAAAGTGTATGGTAGAGTTATTATTGAAAGAATTAAAAGTAAGACTGAGAATAGGATAGCAGATGAACAAGGAGGCTTTAGGAAAGGTAGGGGGTGTGTGGACCAGGTGTTTGCAGTGAAACATATAAGTGAACAGTATTTAGATAAGGCTAAAGAGATCTTTGAGGCATTTATGGATTTGGAAAAGGCGTATGACAGGGTGGATAGGGGGGCAAAGTGGCAGATGTTGCAGGTGTATAGTGTAGGAGGTAGGTTACTGAAAGCAGTGAAGAGTTTTTACGAGGATAGTGAGGCTCAAGTTAGAGTACATTGGAAAGAGGGAAATTATTTCCCAGTAAAAGTAGGCCTTAGACAAGGATGTGTGATGTCACCGTGGTTGTTTAATATATTTATAGATGGGGTTGTAAGAGAAGTAAATACGAGGGTCTTGACAAGAGGCGTGGAGTTAAACGATAAAGAATCACACATAAAGTGGGAGTTGTCACTGTTGCTCTTTGCTGATGACACTGTGCTCTTGGGAGATTCTGAAGAGAAGTTGCAGAGATTGGTGGATGAATTTGGTAGGGTGTGTAAAAGAAGAAAATTAAAAGTGAATACAGGAAAGAGTAAGGTTATGAGGATAACAAAAATATTAGGTGATGAAAGATTGGATATCAGATTGGAGGGAGAGAGTATGGAGGAGGTGAATGTATTTAGATATTTGGGAGTGGACGTGTCAGCGGATGGGTCTATGAAGGATGAGGTGAATCATAGAATTGATGAGGGGAAAAGGGTGAGTGGTGCACTTAGGAATCTGTGGAGACAAAGAACTTTGTCCTTGGAGGCAAAGAGGGGAATGTATGAGAGTATAGTTTTACCAACACTCTTATATGGGTGTGAAGCATGGGTGATGAATGTTGCAGCGAGGAGAAGGCTGGAGGCAGTGGAGATGTCATGTCTGAGGGCAATGTGTGGTGTGAATATAATGCAGAGAATTCGTAGTTTGGAAGTTAGGAGGAGGTGCGGGATTACCAAAACTGTTGTCCAGAGGGCTGAGAAAGGGTTGTTGAGGTGGTTCGGACATGTAGAGAGAATGGAGCGAAACAGAATGACTTCAAGAGTGTATCAGTCTGTAGTGGAAGGAAGGCGGGGTAGGGGTCGGCCTAGGAAAGGTTGCAGGGAGAGGGTAAAGGAGGTTTTGTGTGCGAGGGGCTTGGACTTCCAGCAGGCGTGCGTGAGCGTGTTTGATAGGAATGAATGGAGACGAATGGTTTTTAATACTTGACGTGCTGTTGGAGTGTGAGCAAAGTAACATTTATGAAGGGGTTCAGGGAAACCGGCAGGCCGGACTTGAGTCCTGGAGATGGGAAGTACAGTGCCTGCACTCTGAAGGAGAGGTGTTAATGTTGCAGTTTAAAAACTGTAGTGTAAAGCACCCTTCTGGCAAGACAGTGATGGAGTGAATGATGGTGAAAGTTTTTCTTTTTCGGGCCACCCTGCCTTGGTGGGAATCGGCCAGTGTGATAATAAAAAAAATAATATATATATAAATATATATATATATATATATATATATATATATATATATATATATATATATATATATATATATATATATATATATATATATATATATATATATATATATATATGTATGTATGTATGTAAAGGTAATGTCAATTATTGGAGACTAATCCAATGAAGAAAATACATTCACCATTGCTCACTTCCTAGCTGTCTTTCCAGAAGTTTACTGACATCTTCAGTCAATGAATCGCAGCTTAACGTCACCCATCCTCCTACAGAGTGCAGGCACCGCAATAACTACCTCCAGGACTCGATTCCAACTTACCGGTCTCCCCTGAATCCCCCTGTAAATGTTACCTTGCTCACAGCACCAACAATATATCAATCCCCGACACTTGGATCTAACACGCTTACACACGACTGTTGGATGATCATGCCTCTTCCATTTAAAACTCCCTTCACTCACTCCCTTCACTCACTCACTTCGCTCACTCCCTTCACTCACTCCCTTCACTCACTCCCTTCACTCACTCCCTTCACTCACTCCCTTCACTCACTCCCTCCAACCTTTACTGCACCCTCCTTTATTCTATCCCCCTCTTTTTAATAATAACAGCAATAACAACTATTATTATTGTTTTCCAACAAACTGGCCATATCCCACCGAGGTAATGTGACCTAAAAAGCAAAACGAAGGTTTCTCTTTTTCAATTTAGTAATTTATAAAGGAGAAAGGGTTACTAGCCCCTTGTTCCCGTATTATTATAATTATTATAAAATCATTGGGATTATTATTATTATTATTATTATTATT
>NC_091323.1:12436967-12531967 GCF_038502225.1 Cherax quadricarinatus | reverse complement strand
GAGGATGACAGTATACAGCACCGTGCTGTGGACGGGAGGATGACAGCATACAGCTCCGTCCTGTGGACGGGAGGATGACAGCATACAGCACCGTCCTGTGGACGGGAGGATGACAGCATACAGCACCGTCCTGTGGACGGGAGGATGACAGCATACAGCACCGTCCCGTGGACGGGAGGATGACAGCATACAGCACCGTCTCGTGGACGGGAGGATGACAGCATACAGCACCGTCCTGTGGACGGGAGGATGACAGCATACAGCACCGTCTCGTGGACGGGAGGATGACAGCATACAGCACCGTCCTGTGGACGGGAGGATGACAGCATACAGCACCGTCCTGTGGACGGGAGGATGGCAGCATACAGCTCCGTCCTGTGGACGGGAGGATGGCAGCATATAGCACCGTCCTGCGGACGTGAGGATGACAGCATACAGCACCGTCCTGTGGACGGGAGGATGACAGCATACAGCACCGTCCCGTGGACGGGAGGATGACAGCATACAGCACCGTCCTGTGGACGGGAGGATGACAGCATAAAGCACCGTCCTGTGGACGGGAGGATGACAGCATACAGCACCGTCCTATGGACGGGAGGATGGCAGCATTCAGCTCCGTCCTGTGGACGGGAGGATGGCAGCATACAGCACCGTCCTGTGGACGGGAGGATGGCAGCATACAGCTCCGTCCTGTGGACGAGAGGATGACACCATACAGCACCGTCCTGTGGACGGGAGGATGACAGCATACAGCACCGTCCTGTGGACGGGAGGATGGCAGTATACAGCTCCGTCCTGTGGACGGGAGGATGACAGCATACAGCACCGTCCTGTGGACGGGAGGATGACAGCACACAGTACCGTCCTGTGGACGGGAGGATGGCAGCATACAGCTCCGTCCTGTGGACGGGAGGATGGCAGTATACAGCTCCGTCCTGTGGACGGGAGGATGGCAGCATACAACACCGTCCTGTGGACGGGAGGATGGCAGCATACAGCTCCGTCCTGTGGACGGGAGGATGACAGCATACAGCACCGTCCTGTGGACGGGAGGATTACAGCATACAGCACCGTCCTGTGGACGGGAGGATGACAGCATACAGCACCGTCCTGTGGACGGGAGGATGACAGCATATAGCACCGTCCTGTGGACGGGAGGATGACAGCATATAGCACCGTCCTGTGGACGGGAGGATGACAGCATACAGCACCGTCCTGTGGACGGGAGGATGACAGCATACAGCACCGTCCTGTGGACGGGAGGATGACAGCATACAGCACCGTCCTGTGGACGGGAGGATGACAGCATACAGCACCGTCCTGTGGACGGGAGGATGACAGCATACCGCACCGTCCTGTGGACGGGAGAATGACAGCATACAGCACCGTCCTGTGGACGGGAGGATGACAGCATACAGCACCGTCCTGTGGACGGGAGGATGACAGCATATAGCACCGTCCTGTGGACGGGAGGATGACAGCGTACAGCACCGTCCTGTGGACGGGAGAATGACAGCATACAGCACCGTCCTGTGGACGGGAGGATGACAGCATATAGCACCGTCCTGTGGACGGGAGGATGACAGCATACAGCTCCGTCCCGTGGACGGGAGGATGACAGCATACAGCACCGTCCTGTGGACGGGAGGATGACAGCATACAGCACCGTCCTATGGACGGGAGGATGGCAGCATTCAGCTCCGTCCTGTGGACGGGAGGATGGCAGCATACAGCACCGTCCTGTGGACGGGAGGATGGCAGCATACAGCTCCGTCCTGTGGACGAGAGGATGACAGCATACAGCACCGTCCTGTGGACGGGAGGATGACAGCATACAGCACCGTCCTGTGGACGGGAGGATGGCAGTATACAGCTCCGTCTTGTGGACGGGAGGATGACAGCATACAGCACCGTCCTGTGGACGGGAGGATGACAGCATACAGTACCGTCCTGTGGACGGGAGGATTGCAGCATACAGCTCCCTCCTGTGGACGGGAGGATGGCAGTATACAGCTCCGTCCTGTGGACGGGAGGATGGCAGCATACAACACCGTCCTGTGGACGGGAGGATGGCAGCATACAGCTCCGTCCTGTGGACGGGAGGATGACAGCATACAGCACCGTCCTGTGGACGGGAGGATTACAGCATACAGCACCCTCCTGTGGACGGGAGGATGACAGCATACAGCACCGTCCTGTGGACGGGAGGATGACAGCATATAGCACCGTCCTGTGGACGGGAGGATGACAGCATATAGCACCGTCCTGTGGACGGGAGGATGACAGCATACAGCACCGTCCTGTGGACGGGAGGATGACAGCATACAGCACCGTCCTGTGGACGGGAGGATGACAGCATACAGCACCGTCCTGTGGACGGGAGGATGACAGCATACAGCACCGTCCTCTGGACGGGAGGATGACAGCATACCGCACCGTCCTGTGGACGGGAGAATGACAGCATACAGCACCGTCCTGTGGACGGGAGGATGACAGCATACAGCACCGTCCTGTGGACGGGAGGATGACAGCATATAGCACCGTCCTGTGGACGGGAGGATGACAGCGTACAGCACCGTCCTGTGGACGGGAGAATGACAGCATACAGCACCGTCCTGTGGACGGGAGGATGACAGCATATAGCACCGTCCTGTGGACGGGAGGATGACAGCATACAGCACAGTCCCGTGGACGGGAGGATGACAGCATACAGCACAGTCCTGTGGACGGGAGGATGACAGCATACAGCACCGTCCCGTGGACGGGAGGATGACAGCATACAGCACAGTCCTGTGGACGGGAGGATGACAGCATACAGCACCGTCCTGTGGACGGGAGGATGACAGCATACAGCACCGTCCTGTGGACGGGAGGATGACAGCATACAGCACCGTCCTGTGGACGGGAGGATGACAGCATACAGCACCGTCCCGTGGACGGGAGGATGACAGCATATAGCACCGTCCTGTGGACGGGAGGATGACAGCATACAGCACCGTCCCGTGGACGGGAGGATGACAGCATACAGCACCGTCCCGTGGACGGGAGGATGACAGCATACAGCACAGTCCTGTGGACGGGAGGATGACAGCATACAGCACCGTCCTGTGGACGGGAGGATGACAGCATACAGCACCGTCCTGTGGACGGGAGGATGACAGCATACAGCACCGTCCTGTGGACGGGAGGATGACAGCATACAGCACCGTCCCGTGGACGGGAGGATGACAGCATATAGCACCGTCCTGTGGACGGGAGGATGACAGCATACAGCACCGTCCCGTGGACGGGAGGATGACAGCATACAGCACCGTCCCGTGGACGGGAGGATGACAGCATACTGCACCGTCCTGTGGACGGGAGGATGACAGCATACAATACCGTCCCGTGGACGGGAGGATGACAGCATACAGTACCGTCCTGTGGACGGGAGGATGACAGCATACAACACCGTCCCGTGGACGGGAGGATGACAGCATACTGCACCGTCCTGTGGACGGGAGGATGACAGCATATAGCACCGTCCTGTGGACGGGAGGATGACAGCATACAGCACAGTCCTGTGGACGGGAGGATGACAGCATACAGCACCGTCCTGTGGACGGGAGGATGACAGCATACAGCACCGTCCCGTGGACGGGAGGATGACAGCATACAGCACCTTCCTGTGGACGGGAGGATGACAGCATACAGCACCGTCCCGTGGACGGGAGGACGACAGTATACAGCACCGTCCTGTGGACGGGAGGATGACAGCATACAGCACCGTCCCGTGGACGGGAGGATGACAGCATACAGCACCGTCCCGTGGACGGGAGGATGACAGCATACAGCACAGTCCTGTGGACGGGAGGATGACAGCATACAGCACCGTCCTGTGGACGGGAGGATGACAGCATACAGCACCGTCCTGTGGACGGGAGGATGACAGCATACAGCACCGTCCTGTGGACGGGAGGATGACAGCATACAGCACCGTCCCGTGGACGGGAGGATGACAGCATATAGCACCGTCCTGTGGACGGGAGGATGACAGCATACAGCACCGTCCCGTGGACGGGAGGATGACAGCATACAGCACCGTCCCGTGGACGGGAGGATGACAGCATACTGCACCGTCCTGTGGACGGGAGGATGACAGCATACAGTACCGTCCCGTGGACGGGAGGATGACAGCATACAGTACCGTCCTGTGGACGGGAGGATGACAGCATACAGCACCGTCCCGTGGACGGGAGGATGACAGCATACTGCACCGTCCTGTGGACGGGAGGATGACAGCATATAGCACCGTCCTGTGGACGGGAGGATGACAGCATACAGCACAGTCCTGTGGACGGGAGGATGACAGCATACAGCACCGTCCTGTGGACGGGAGGATGACAGCATACAGCACCGTCCCGTGGACGGGAGGATGACAGCATACAGCACCGTCCTGTGGACGGGAGGATGACAGCATACAGCACCGTCCTGTGGACGGGAGGATGACAGCATACAGCACCGTCCCGTGGACGGGAGGATGACAGCATACAGCACAGTCCTGTGGACGGGAGGATGACAGCATACAGCACCGTCCTGTGGACGGGAGGATGACAGCATACAGCACCGTCCCGTGGACGGGAGGACGACAGTATACAGCACCGTCCTGTGGACGGGAGGATGACAGCATACAGCACCGTCCCGTGGACGGGAGGATGACAGCATACAGCACCGTCCTGTGGACGGGAGGATGGCAGCATACAGCACCGTCCTGTGGACGGGAGGATGACAGCATACAGCACCGTCCTGTGGACGGGAGGATGGCAGCATACAGCACCGTCCCGTGGACGGGAGGATGACAGCATACAGCATACAGATACAAGAGAGGCCTAGGAACTAGGCCTTCAAAAACTGCCCCAATGAAAGTTGGTTTCGGAATTTGTGTGGTTTGTTGAGTGCGAGGAGTGGCGGAGGCTCGATACTCCGTCCGCTGAAGGTGAGACAAAGGTGCTGAATGGACAGAACTGATCATCCGTATACAGTCTTTATGGGAAAAGTTGTGTGAGAGTTCGTGTGTGTTACTACTTTTCGTGTAGCTGTTGTTGTTCTTTCGAGAATTGTATTTTCGTGCATTTGTTGTAGGTGCTATATTTTCGTGCGCTGTATTTTCTTGTATTTATTGCATTTTAGTGTTTTGTATTTTTGTGCATTTGTTTTAGTTGTTGTATTTTTGGGCATTGTATTCTCGTGCTTTTCTTGTATTTTATTGCATTGCATTTTCGTGTATTTGTTGTATTCTATTGCATTGTATTTTCGTGTGTTTGTTGTATTTTAGAGTGTTATATTTTCGTACATCTGTCTTCAAGAAATCTTCATTACTTTCTTTATTCCTGTCTTCATTCCCACCATCATTCCCACTTTCATTTCCACTTCCATTCCAATCTTCATACCTACCTTCATTCCTACACTTCATTCTTACACTTTAACCCTCATTCCAACTACCATTCTAACCTTCATTCCCACCTTCATCCCACATTCATTATCACCTTCATTCCCACCCTCATTCCAACCTCTATTCCCACTTTGATTTCTTTCTTTATTCCCATTTTCATTCCAGTTTTCAATCCCACCTTCATTCCCATTTTTATTCCTACCTAAATTCCTATCTTCAATCATCTTCATCCGACCTTTTATCCCACCTTCATTCCAACCTACATTCCAACCTTCATTCCAACCTTCATTCCAACCTTCATTCCAACCTTCGTCCCATCTTCATTCTTATCTTCATTCCCACCTTCGTCCAATCTTCATTCCTACCTTAATTCCCACCTTGATTTCATCCTTCATTCCCACGATCAATCCCACCTTGATTTCATCCTTCATTCCCACGGTCAATCCCACCTTCATTCCCATCTTCATTCCCACGGTCAATCCCACCTTCATTCCCATCTTCATTCCCACCTTTGTCCCTTCTTCATTCCAACCTTCATTCCTACCTCCATTCTCCATTCCCATCCTCGTCCCCACCTTCATTCCTATAGTAATTCCCACCTTCATTCCCCCTTCGTCTAATCGTAATTCCCACCTTCAATCCTACCTTCATTCCCTTCTTCATTACCACCTTCGTCCCACCTTCATTCCCACCTTCATCCCATCTTCATTCCTACCTTCATTCTCACATTCAGTCTCATTTTCATTCCAATCCTCATTTCCACCTTCATTCTCACCTATGTCCCATCTTCATTCCAACCTTCATTTCCTCCTTCATTCTCATCTTCATTCCTGCCTTCGTCCTATCTTCAGTCCCACTTTCATTTCCCTTCACTCACATCTTCATTCCTATCTTCATTCCCACTTTTCCCCATCTTCATTCTTACCTTCGTTCTGCCTTCATTCTAATTTTCATTCCCACCTTCATTCTTACCTTCGTCCTATCTTCATTCCCACCTTCATTCCCACCTTCATCCCATCACCATCCTCAATTAAGAATCAATATCCCCGCCCTCGTCCATTGGCGTCACTGCAGTAAATTTACCTGTAAAGTTTGAGTTGAATGACTCGCCAATAAAAGAGAGTTTGTACCTTAATGGGAGCACCGGTGCAAAGTTGGCACGTTTTGAGGCACCGCCCATCTGGTTTAGATGTCTGGCACTGGCACTTTGCTAGTTCTTCGAGTTTATGGTCTATCGGCTGCACTTAGGTCATTCAGGCCCACTAACTTCAAGATTACTTTGATCTCTCTGTTAGCCTTGGTGAGCATTGTCTCAGTTAGGAAAATGATAATTGTGTGAAGGATTGTACGGAATGGCAGCGGGTTCACCTCTCAGTGGAATTATTTGGGATGGCAGTGAGTTCACTTCACAACATCCAGTTATCTGCGCCACCATCCAGTTATCTGGGTCACTATACAGTTATCTGTGTCACCATCCAGTTATCTGGGTCACCATCCAGTTATCTCCATCAAAATTCAGTTGTATCTGTCACGATCCAGTTATCTGTGTCACCGTCCAGTTATCTGTGTCACCACCCAGATATCTCTGCCACCATCCAGTTATCTGTGTCACCATCTTATTATCTATGTCACCATCCAGTCACCTCCGCAGCAGCAGCACCAGCAGCAGCACCAGCAGAAGCACCACCACCAGCACCAGCACCACCACAACCACCAGCACCACCACCAGCACCACCACCAGCACCACCAGCCCAGCAGCAGCACTGGCAACAGCACCAGCAGCAGCACCAACAGCAATACCAGCAGCAGAGGCACCACTTCCACCACAATACTCTACTCGAAGCTTCTAACTCGTGATAATCATGATTCCAGTATCAAAGGCTCGATCCTTCGTCCAATCCTCACAATACAGACTACCTAACTGCGTTCACTAATTCAGGTAGCGAGAAGGGTAGTCAATCTCTCGGCAGGTGTCATGGTCATTGTTCCACACTCCGCGTTTCTCCCTTTAATCTCCCTATTCCTCTTCCTTGGTGTCACCCTCGTTTATGAGATGGATTGGAAGGCAGTAGGAAGATAGATAAAACTATCATTATTATTTTTATTAGTTTTTATTATTATTGCTGTTGTTAATTATTATTATTACGATATGACGTCATATGGCACTTGAAAAATGGGAGGCTGTCAGATTTGATCTGAGGGAAGGGTAGCTCCATTTCAGTGAATCAAGAGCCCTTCATCAGTGTTAACGAACGTCCTTGAAGGCTAAGGGAGTTATAAAAGGAAAAACGAGGGGAAATGGGAAATGGAGGGGAGGGAGGGAAGGAGGGGAGGGAAGGGGGGGAGGGATTTAGCCCGGGGTATATCTGAGTCTGATTTTTTTATGAACGTAGGAAATAAAAATGAATTGGGATGCAGGTGTGTGTGTGTGTGTGTGTGTGTGTGTGTGTGTGTGTGTGTGTGTGTGTGTGTGTGTGTGTGTGTGTGTGTACTCACCTAGTTGTACTCACCTAGTTGAGGTTGCGGGGGTCGAGTCCGAGCTCCTGGCCCCGCCTCTTCACTGTGTGTGTGTGTGTGTGTGTGTGTGTGTGTGTGTGTGTGTGTGTGTGTGTGTGTGTGTGTGTGTGTGTGTGTGTGTGTGTGTGTGTGTGTGTGTTTGTGCGTGCGTGTGTGTGTGTGTGTGTGTGTGTGTGTGTGTGTGTGTGTGTGTGTGTGTGTGTGTGTGTGTGTGTGTTTGTGCGTGTGTGTGTGTGTGTGTACTCACCTAGTTGTACTCACCTAGTTGAGGTTGCGGGGGTCGAGTCCGAGCTCCTGGCCCCGCCTCTTCACTGATCGCTACTAGGTCACTCTCCCTGAGCCGTGAGCTTTATCATACCTCTGCTTAAAGCTATGTATGGATCCTGCCTCCACTACATCGCTTCCCAAACTATTCCACTTACTGACTACTCTGTGGCTGAAGAAATACTTCCTAACATCCCTGTGATTCATCTGTGTCTTCAGCTTCCAACTGTGTCCCCTTGTTACTGTGTCCAATCTCTGGAACATCCTGTCTTTGTCCACCTTGTCAATTCCTCTCAGTATTTTGTATGTCGTTATCATGTCCCCCCTATCTCTCCTGTCCTCCAGTGTCGTCAGGTTGATTTCCTTTAACCTCTCCTCGTAGGACATACCTCTTAGCTCTGGGACTTGTCTTGTTGCAAACCTTTGCACTTTCTCTAGTTTCTTCACGTGCTTGGCTAGGTGTGGGTTCCAAACTGGTGCCGCATACTCCAATATGGGCCTAACGTACACGGTGTACAGGGTCCTGAATGATTCCTTATTAAGATGTCGGAATGCTGTTCTGAGGTTTGCTAGGCGCCCATGTGCTGCAGCAGTTATTTGGTTGATGTGCGCTTCAGGAGATGTGCCTGGTGTTATACTCACCCCAAGATCTTTTTCCTTGAGTGAGGTTTGTAGTCTCTGACCCCCTAGACTGTACTCCGTCTGCGGCCTTCTTTGCCCTTCCCCAATCTTCATGACTTTGCACTTGGTGGGATTGAACTCCAGGAGCCAATTGCTGGACCAGGTCTGCAGCCTGTCCAGATCCCTTTGTAGTTCTGCCTGGTCTTCGATCGAGTGAATTCTTCTCATCAACTTCACGTCATCTGCAAACAGGGACACCTCAGAGTCTATTCCTTCCGTCATGTGTGTGTGTGTGTGTGTGTGTGTGTGTGTGTGTGTGTGTGTGTGTGTGTGTGTGTGTGTGTGTGTGTGTGTGTGTGTGTGTGTGTGTGTTTGTGCGTGTGTGTGTGTGTGTGTGTGTGTGTGTGTGTGTGTGTGTGTGTGTGTGTGTGTGCCTGTATAATTGAAATATATTTTTGTAATTGCATAAACACTGGAAATAAGCAAATATTGAAGCCGAGCGAGTCTCAATAAACTTATGAAATAAACCCACGAATTAGAGACTCATTTCTCTTACCAGTTCCACTCACTGAAAACAGTGAAAACAGTGAAAACAGGGGAAAACAGTGAAAACAGGGGAAAACAGTGAAAACAGGGGAAAACAGTGAAAACAGGGAAAAACTGTGAAAACACAAAACAGTGAAAACAGGGAAAAACTGTGAAAACAGACAAAACAGTGAAAACAGGGGAAAACAGTGAAAAAAGGCAAACAGTGAAAACAGGCAAAACAGTGAAAACATGGAAAAACAGTGTAAACAGGGTAAAACAATGAAAACAGGGAAAACTGTGAAAACAGGGAAAAACAGTGAAAACTGGCAAAACAGTGAATACAGGGAAAAACAGTGAAAACAGGCAAAACAGTGAAAACAGGTAAAAACAGTGAAAACAGGGAAAACAGTGAAAACAGGGTTGCCTCCTGTTGGTGTTGAACTGTTTCAACGTGAGAATGAAAATCATATCCATATTGCTATTAAATTTTGAATATAGTTTGAATTCATCAGAGAGGTGTGTGAGGCACGTACGGACTGGTGGCATATGGGCAAAAATACATACGAACGTATGGCCCACGTACGGACAAAGCGACGTACAGACTTAACTGTGGGGCTGTAGGAGGCTCTTTGACTTAGAACTTCGTTGTAAATCAATAATATTAATCAATAAATCACAAGACCAAGCCAGACTCCTCCGCGAGTTGGGTTATCTATCTAGTATTTAAGCTGAAGAAATGACACATTACAGAACAAGCTTTTATTGGGACGACCTTTCACCCGGAACTTGATAAAGTTGTGTGACTAACTAAGCTCTACACAGAGCAACAACATTGTCCTAACGGATGCTTAGTTTGTAATCTGTTTTTTGTTTACTACTGTTTTCAGTACAATATTTTCAACTCAATTATAGGATGTCAGCGTAAAAGTGACACATGTTTAGCCGTAGCTAAGTAGCTGCACTTAAAAGTTAAAACCGCTGCGAAAATAATCCTTACTACGCCCTCTTCCCACACGGACATGGTTAGAGGAGAGACACCACCTTGCAGCTGCCAGCACTCCGCATATACATTGCCAACTGCGGCCAACTGCCTGTTATTTCCCAGGAGAAATAGCCTCGTCCAGAGGACCCAAGCAAAGAGGATTGTTTCAGTTCTGAAGACTGAAGACAGAAATCCTGCTTCCAGAAGAAGTCCTAGAGGAAAGAGGTCGGCGTAATGACTTGATTCTTGAATCTTACTTCATGAAAATATCCTGGAGAAAGGAGGTCGGTGCAATGGCTAAATACACAAATCTTACTTCCTAAAAAAATCCTAGAGGAAAGAGATCGGTGCAATGATTAAATTCATGAATCTTACTTCCTGAAAAAGTCCTAGAAAAAGGAAGTATGTGTAAGAGAAGATCCATAAATCCTACTTCCAGAAAAGGTCTTAGACGATAAAGGTCAATATAATGACTAGATACAAGAATCCTGCTTCTAAAAGTCCTTGAAGAAGGAAGGTGCAAGGGCTTGATCTACGAATCAAGCTACCAGAAGAAGTCCTAGAGGAAGGAGAGTGCTGCAAGGACTAGATCCACGAATCCTGCCTCAAGAAGTCCTGGAGCTAGGAGAATGATTTAAGGAGACGAAACGAATCTTTCCATGCTGACTCAAAGTGTTATTATTCTACCCTCTTCACATGCTTGTCCCTTCACACTGAGACTGCTCAGTTAGTCGGGTCAGAGCACACATTAACGTAATCATGAACTTTCCTACAGAGCCGTAGCGTCTAAATAAAAATCTTAATGTATGTAATAATACTGTATTCTTAAGTAAATGTCGTCACATATTAAAGTCAGCCTTTTGGCACTATTCAGGTATAGGTCCCTCGGGCTTATTGTAATGTTTGAAATTCCGTAAAAAAATTATTATATGCAACAGAAGAGGCCTAACTATCGCTTAACCTCAGGGTTAAATAAAAAATAATCCTTCTAATGTCTCAAAAGCTGCCTGCAACTAAAAGTCTTCCACGAAGAATCAAGAAAGTTGAAGAGGTTTCTCGCTGGTCATTCTGGCCCAAGTTCACTTCATCACCAGTGAGATAACGAACCTCTTCACGCCCAGACTGACAAATAATGTTATTAACTAATCCAGGGTGTTACTGAAGCTTGCTGCATCTGACTCACGGACTCGGCGCCGTGTTGGATTCGTCTCCTAAGTGAATTTGACTCAGAAGACGATTTGGTTGTGAGGCGGATAAGATTCAAAGATGGATCCAGCTCCGAGCCGGATTTAACTGCAGAACAGATTTGACTCCAATAAGGATACCCGAGTGTTGTACATATGTCTAAATTATTAACTTAAGATTGTGCACTAAATAGCTATCGAGTTTGTACAACCCATAACTTGAGCTATATACGGTATTCCTATCATGTTTCAAGAGCGAGGATTCACTTATGTTTCTTTCCAGGACAGAACTGTTGGGTACAATGATCTGCGCAGCATCCCACCCTGGTGGGTGATATGCAAAAACTGACATTGTTGAAGTTAACACTCGATTCCTGGCCATTCCTAATTGGGCTAATCTGGATTCCAGAGGTTTACCCGTTTGATCATTATGTGAAAGAGGGCAAGGAGTGTATGGGACCTTGTGAAAACCACCCACACTATTAGATGGTGTGTTCTTAATCAACCTTTATCACTGTCCCACTGTTTTTGAAGGCAATGTTTATATTGAACATTTTAATGAATCACACAGGCTGACCAAATTCTCATTGTAGTGTAAAACCAGTACATTTCTCAAGACAGGCATTTCTTTAGGTTCAGTCCTGTAGAGAGTCCACCAAGCTGACAGTAGGGCCTTCTCAACAAAATCTCTGGGAAATATCAGTTATGTGGTAATGTTAACTATCTTATCGATTTCATCTTCTAAAAAGGTGGTCCCTGGCCAAGGACAGACAAGAAGAGTATCTTCTAAATAATCTGAGCTGCAGATACGCAAGGCTCTCAGGAACACTGTTAGGAAAACACTCATTTTAACCCTATATTCATGATTGGAATAATAATGAATGTATGACGACACATTGGTGGACTTCCTGTAAATTGTAAATTTGAATCCTCTGTCAACACGATTGATTACAACATCTAGGAAAGGTAGAGTGTTGTATATTTCATGCTCTCTCGTGAACTTGATGAAAGGTACTAACTAGATCACTGAGTCTAGGTAAAACTCATCAGTGTTGTAATCTCTAGGCCAAAGGCAAAGAACATCGTCTACGTATCTGAACCACCTAGCTGCTTGATTTGGGAGAATATCTTTATGGAGTCTAGTCTCATAGAATTCCATATACAGGTTGCTGAGTAAGGAACTAAGGGAATTTACCATGACCATGCCTTGTTTTTTGAGCATAGTATTTGCCTTCAAACACAAACTTTCAGTCAGTAACACAGCTTAATCAGGCCAATATTCGTGAGGCAGGCCTTGGAGAAGTTTTGTAGTTCCTCTTCAAGGTACGTAAGCAAGCCAGGGACAGGGACTCCGCTAAATAATACTGTAACATCAAAATTCACAAAGGTAAAGTCATGTGAAACATAATTTCTCAACCAGGTCAACATTATTTTTAATATGCTCATCAGAGATCCTCCCAACCATGGAAGTTAGAACCTTAACCAACCTAAGTACTTAGATACGTTATATGCTGCGGAACCTACTGAACTTATAATAGGACGAACCTCCCATGACGTACAGTATTTTAAGCTTGCAAATAAGCTTATTCAGTTCTTTTATTATTTAGAAGGTTTACACATAAAAGCGTTGTTTTGTATGCGTATTATCCACTAACGGAACGTAATCTTTTATGTCACATGACTTGTTGACGGCGACCAGATGAAGCTGAGGACTGGCTATTACATCCCGGTGGATCAGGGCTTTTGTAATTTTGTGATTATCAAGGAACTATATAGTTCCTTGATAACGTGAGAAATCACGACAGCGCTTGGAATTTCGCTTTATATAGCTATATATATATATATAGATATATAGATATATATATATATATTCCCTTCACGTTGCAGAACGTCTCTTGATTCGGGTAACTGAATGAATGAGGCTTGAATGAGCCTCACGAGTTTAGCGCTTCCCCATAAGTATAATAATAATAGGACTTGGTGCTGGAGCCTAACTTTATATATGAAGTATGTCGCAGATGCCTCGACTTGGCCAAGTTGTCCAACTTGGCCAAGTTGTCACTGGGAATAAAGTTATCACAGTTAATAGTTACTACAGGTGGCACTAACTAGTAGAGGTAACACTAATTATCACAGGTAACCCAAGTTATAATTGGTAACAGTTGTCATGGTGAGCGATTATTATTTTCAGGTTGCAACTGTAACACTAGTTATTACGTACAACACCAGTTATTACGTGCAACACCAGTTATTACGTACAACACCAGTTATTACGTACAACACCAGTTATTACGTGCAACACCAGTTATTACGTACAACACCAGTTATTACGTACAACACCAGTTATTACGTACAACACCAGTTATTACGTACAACACCAGTTATTACGTACAACACCAGTTATTACGTACAACACCAGTTATTACATACAACACTAGTTATTTTGTACAACACCAGTTATTACGTACAACACCAGTTATTACGTACAACACTAGTTATTACATACAGCACTAGTTATTTTGTACAACACCAGTTATTACTTACAACACCAGTTATTACGCATGTCCTTGGGTAGCGAGTATAACATCCAGCTCTGCTGGATGCGCTACTCTCAAGGATTGTATGGTCCAGTGGATTAAGGTGTCATGAGATTTCGCCCACCATGAGGCAGGCCAAAGCAGCATGGGTTCGACTCCTTGCCTAGTCGCAGTGTTCTTATTGATCAATACCACTTGTTTGTTCTGACAATTTTATATAATATAAATATATAAATGATTTCATTAGCTTAATTAAGGCTCTGATCAACACTGGTGGTAAGAGACTTGGTCTTTCTGCGGAGATGGTCGTTTGTTCTCAAGGCTCTAGAAAATAGATGCTAAGAGCTCTAAGTTCCAGAGAATAGGTCCTTTGTGGCTTTAAATAGACATCTTTATAAGTCTAGAAAATAGGCCCTAGGTACTAGAAAGTAGGTTTTTATTACTCAAGAATAGGCTTTGATTTCTTTCGATTTGCCTCTAGAGAATATGTCCTTATAGTTCTAGAAAAAAGTTCTTTTATCTTTGGAGAAGAAATACTGTACTTAAAGTTATAGAAAATAGCATAACCTCGCGTTACTAAAAAAAATCCTTAGAACAGAAAATCTGAATTGATCCTATTTGAGTCCTTTGTTTATTGTTCTTCATTGTTGGATATCCTCAGCACTCTATCACTATCTCCTTTATACCAGGAAGAACCTTTATTTATCCCTGTCTCAAAATTCTAGATGTTATCTTCAGCAAATAGCCTTCTGCTATCTGTTTTTCTCTTGTACTCTCGTGTACTCTGTCATCCATTTGTACACCTCCATTGTATTTTCTCAATCTGTCTTGACGTGAAAGATTCCCGACGGGAATTTTGTGGTTGCTCTCTCTCTCAAACATTCCTACTCCTTTACAACCCTTCTGTAATGAAGAGGTCAGAACTGCACTACAAAAGCTACGAAGCTTTACCAATTATGTCTAGAGTTTGAATGTACCTTTTGGATGACTGTTATTTAAGTCTCCTGATATAATTGTAGGCAGTGTGTTGCCCTGATCACTGGCGTGTGTGAGTACATCTAACTTACCACGTTTCCTTTAATAAATGCCCTGAATCGTACGTAAGTGTCCCTTTTCCACATCTTGTCGGTATCACCAAACCTTTTATTTTCAAACCTGTCTTAGTTTTAGATTTCTTCTAAACATACGATAACGTTAAATATTTGATCAAAATTCTCAATTATTTTGTTTTATGGAGGAATTATTGTAATTCTCCTCAGAATTAGAACTTTGTATTTGTCCGCACTGAGCGGCCGCTTTTCCGACCACAGTCTTAAATTATCTAAATCATCTTCAAAACCAGCATTTCCTCTGAAACTATCATCTCCACTTCCTTCTTTCTTCCTCCTCTCTTTGTCCCGTCTCTGCCCTCTTCTAGTATAGCAATGAAATCACGAAACAAGTGGTATATAAACTGGCTCCCTAACTTTCGTGTGTTAGTGTGACTAGTTAATGGTCCAAGTCAGACCTAAACTCCGTCACAAGATTCTTTCTCCTTTTTACGGATTATTTCTATACAAATCATCTTCATATTCTATGGTGTCCTCTTAATATATTATTCTTTTTAATCTTGAGTTGAAGTAATTCTCTCTCCACCATGAACTAGCAAATTTATCTGTGGAAAACTGGTTCGCTAGTTTTATTAGTGAGTTGTCCCGGGTTCGAACCCCATCCATTCCCTGATTTATTTATCCTCATCTCCCTCTTCGACCTTGCAGAGTTGAGCGCTTAGTTAGATTATATTATTATTGCTATTATTATTATTATTATCGCCGGGTCGCCATCTGCAGAAGACCCGGGCCGGAAGTACCGGCAAATCCCTAATGAATGAATGAATTATTATAATTATTATTGTTATTATTATTATTATCATTATTTTACTCTTCCCTTTGTACCCCGTGAAGACACTTATGATTCCTCATATTTTTCTTCTCTCAGTTATTTTTAGACTGAGAGAAGATAACAGTTGTTTAACACGTCACTAACACCGAGCACCGATGTTTATATCTTCACTAGAAGTTAAAAGTTAAGAAGTTTAGAATTACATTGGTTATTTCTCATATCTTCAGCACGATACCCATTGCACTATCCTATCTCAGGGCACAATACCCACTGCACAGTCCTGTTTCAGGGAATGATATTTATAGCACTATCTTATCACAGGGCACGATACCCATTGCACTATCCTATCTCCAGCACGATATTCATTGCACTATCATATTGATTACATTAGCTACTGAACCACCGCATTCCTACTCGTATCCTAGAAGGACTCTTGCACACTGTTGGTGCCCGGGGACTTTTGCTTAAAGAGCCGTCTGTAATGTCTGTGTGATTATATTACTGAATGTAATAAGTTTTCATTAGGCCTTTTATGATTATTATTTTTTGGAATTTCCCTCGTATGTTGTTAAGAGATAAAGTTCAGTGGATCTATCTTTTCATATCTGTCTAGTACGTACCTGGATGACTCGACGGTTGTAAGCTCCAGTCAGTGATACCGCTACATCTGGAACGAAGACGGTTCCAAGCACCTCGTGTCTCGTGTATTGCTCTCTGTATCGACATAATGTGACACAGATGAGTTTACAAGTACGGGCCGAGCAAGCACTCACAGTGAGTATTGCCTGGGTAACGACTGTCTCGATGAGTCTGGGGAATGTTGAGTAAGACATGTGTATGCAGCAGGTGGATATTGTTATTGCCCAAACGTTTTGCCTGCAGAGCAGGCTTCTTCAGTCTAGTTTGCAGGTGATTTAAATATTGGGGATAGTAGAAGTGAGGTAGTAATTATGTGTTAGTCAGTCCCTCAGCTTTGAAGAAGTAATTTTCATATTGTCAGTCCCTCAGACTTGAATAAGTAATTTTGAGTTAGTCAGTCCCCCCAGTCTTGATAAGTAATCTTGGGGTAGTCAGTTCCCCCAGTCTTGAATAAGTAATTTTTAAATAGTGAGTCCCCCAGTCTTGAATAAGTAATTTTTAGGTAGTCAGTCCCCTCAGTCTTGAATAAGTAGTCCTGAGGTAGTCAGTCCCCCCAGCCTTGAATAAGTAGTCTTGAGGTAGTCAGTCCCAACCTTGAATAAGTAATTTTTAATGTTATTTGAAAGGGCAAAAGTGCAACTAATGTGACATTTTCTTGTGGCAACGTTTGTCTCACCAGGAACTTTGTCCAGCTCACTGGTGTGACAACGGTTGCACAAACTGTCAGTAATTCTACCAACATTATTACAATTCTGAGGTAGTCAATTCCTTAGCCTTGATCAATTCTGCTCCATAGTCTCTATATAATGAAGTTTGCAGCTTAATTACATCATACGATGCAACTTTCGCATAATATCGTAACCTCGACATAATGAGAGTTCACCTCTGCATTACAGCTAACTCATTAAGTAAACATACTTTAACTACAATTGCAACATTTCTCAACAATCTTTCAGCTAAAACTACACGTACTAGTGATGTCGGTGTTATTAATGCTACTGATGCTACTACTGACATCAACATCACTACCACTGTCATCACTGTCTTTATTATCATCAACTATCTTCACTATCATTACTATCCATTAACTGTCTTCACTCTCATAAGCTATCATCACTATCATCACTATCATCACTCTCATCACCATCATCACTCTCATCAGCTATCATCACTATCATCACTATCTTCACTCTCATCAGCTATCATCACTATCATCACTATCATCACTATCATCACTATCATCACTCTCATCAGCTTTCATCACTATTATCAACTGTCATCATTAACATCACAAAAATATGCATTATTTTGAGTGAACTGACTGACTGTATTGTGTGAACCATACACTGACTGTGTTGTGTGAACCATACACTGACTGTGTTGTGTGAACCATACACTGACTGTGTTGTGTGAACCATACACTGACTGTGTTGTGTGAACCATACACTGACTGTGTTGTGTGAACCATACACTGACTGTGTTGTGTGAACCATACACTGACTGTGTTGTGTGAACCATACACTGACTGTGTTGTGTGAACCATACACTGACTGTGTTGTGTGAACCATACACTGACTGTATTGTGTGAACCATACACTGACTGTGTTGTGTGAACCATACACTGACTGTGTTGTGTGAACCATTCACTGACTGTATTGTGTGAACCATACATTGACTGTATTGTGTGAACCATACACTGACTGTGTTGTGTGAACCATACACTAACTGTATTGTGTGAACCATACATTGACTGTGCTGTGTGAACCATATATTGACTGTATTGTGTGAACCATACATTGACTGTATTGTGTGAACCATACACTGACTGTATTGTGTGAACCATACATTGACTGTATTGTGTGAACCATACATTGACTGTATTGTGTGAACCATACATTGACTGTATTGTGTGAACCATACATTGACTGTATTGTGTGAACCATACATTGACTGTGTTGTGTGAACCATACACTGACTGTATTGTGTGAACCATACATTGACTGTATTGTGTGAACCATACATTGACTGTATTGTGTGAACCATACATTGACTCTATTGTGTGAACCATACACTGACTGTATTGTGTGAACCATACATTGACTGTGTTGTGTGAACCATACATTGACTGTATTGTGTGAACCATACATTGACTGTATTGTGTGAACCATACATTGACTGTATTGTGTGAACCATACATTGACTGTATTGTGTGAACCATACACTGACTGTATTGTGTGAACCATACATTGACTGTATTGTGTGAACCATACACTGACTGTATTGTGTGAACCATACATTGACTGTATTGTGTGAACCATACATTGACTGTATTGTGTGAACCATACATTGACTGTATTGTGTGAACCATACACTGACTGTATTGTGTGAACCATACATTGACTGTATTGTGTGAACCACACATTGACTGTATTGTGTGAACCATACACTGACTGTATTGTGTGAACCATACACTGACTGTATTGTGTGAACCATACATTGACTGTATTGTGTGAACCATACACTGACTGTATTGTGTAAACCATACACTGACTGTATTGTGTGAACCATACATTGACTGTATTGTGTAAACCATACACTAACTGTATTGTGTGAACCATACATTGACTGTATTGTGTGAACCATACACTGACTGTATTATGTAAATCATACACTGACTGTATTGTGTGAACCATACACTGACTGTATTATGTGAACCATACACTGACTGTATTGTGTGAACCATACACTGACTGTATTGTGTGAACCATACACTGACTGTATTGTGTGAACCATACACTGACTGTATTGTGTGAACCATACATTGACTGTATTATGTGAACCATACATTGACTGTATTGTGTGAACCATACATTGACTGTATTGTGTGAACCATACATTGACTGTATTGTGTGAACCATACATTGACTGTATTGTGTGAACCATACATTGACTGTATTGTGTGAACCATACATTGACTGTATTGTGTGAACCATACATTGACTGTATTATGTGAACCATACATTGACTGTATTGTGTGAACCATACATTGACTGTATTATGTGAACCATACATTGACTGTATTGTGTGAACCATACATTGACTGTATTGTGTGAACCATACATTGACTGTATTGTGTAAACCATACATTGACTGTATTGTGTAAACCATACATTGACTGTATTGTGTGAACCATACATTGACTGTATTGTGTGAACCATACATTGACTGTATTATGTGAACCATACATTGACTGTATTGTGTGAACCATACATTGACTGTATTGTGTGAACCATACATTGACTGTATTGTGTAAACCATACATTGACTGTATTGTGTAAACTATACATTGACTGTATTGTGTGAACCATACATTGACTGTATTGTGTGAACCATACATTGACTGTATTATGAGAACCATACATTGACTGTATTGTGTGAACCATACATTGACTGTATTATGTGAACCATACATTGACTGTATTGTGTGAACCATACATTGACTGTATTGTGTGAACCATACATTGACTGTATTGTGTGAACCATACACTGACTGTATTATGTAAATCATACACTGACTGTATTGTGTGAACCATACACTGACTGTATTATGTAAATCATACACTGACTGTATTGTGTGAACCATACACTGACTGTATTGTGTGAACCATACATTGACTGTATTGTGTGAACCATACACTGACTGTATTGTGTGAACCATACATTGACTGTATTATGTGAACCATACACTGACTGTATTGTGTGAACCATACATTGACTGTATTATGTGAACCATACATTGACTGTATTGTGTGAACCATACATTGACTGTATTGTGTAAACCATACATTGACTGTATTGTGTAAACCATACATTGACTGTATTGTGTGAACCATACATTGACTGTATTGTGTGAACCATACATTGACTGTATTATGTGAACCATACATTGACTGTAATGTGTAAACCATACATTGACTGTATTATGTGAACCATACATTGACTGTATTGTGTGAACCATACATTGACTGTATTGTGTGAACCATACATTGACTGTATTGTGTAAACCATACATTGACTCTATTGTGTAAACCATACATTGACTGTATTGGGTGAACCATACATTGACTGTATTGTGTGAGCCATACATTGACTGTATTATGTGAACCATACATTGACTGTATTGTGTGAACCATACATTGACTGTATTGTGTGAACCATACATTGACTGTATTGTGTAAACCATACATTGACTGTATTGTGTAAACTATACATTGACTGTATTGTGTGAACCATACATTGACTGTATTGTGTGAACCATACATTGACTGTATTATGTGAACCATACATTGACTGTATTGTGTAAACCATACATTGACTGTATTATGTGAACCATATATTGACTGTATTGTGTGAACCATACATTGACTGTATTGTGTGAACCATACATTGACTGTATTGTGTAAACCATACATTGACTGTATTGTGTAAACCATACATTGACTGTATTGTGTAAACCATACATTGACTGTATTGTGTAAACCATACATTGACTGTATTGTGTAAACCATACATTGACTGTATTGTGTGAACCATACATTGACTGTATTGTGTAAACCATACATTGACTGTATTGTGTAAACCATACATTGACTGTATTGTGTGAACCATACATTGACTGTATTGTGTAAACCATACATTGACTGTATTGTGTAAACCATACATTGACTGTATTGTGTGAACCATACACTGACTGTATTGTGTGAACCATACTCTGACTGTATTGTGTGAACCATACACTGACTGTATTGTGTGAACCATACACTGACTGTATTGTGTGAACCATACACTGACTGTATTGTGTGAACCATACATTGACTGTATTGTGTGAACCATACACTGACTGTGTTGTGTGAACAATACATTGACTGTATTATGTGAACCATACATTGACTGTATTGTGTGAACCATACCTTGACTGTATTGTGTGAACCATACATTGACTGTATTATGTGAACCATACACTGACTGTATTGTGTGAACCATACATTGACTGTATTATGTGAACCATACATTGACTGTATTGTGTGAACCATACATTGACTGTATTGTGTGAACCATACATTGACTGTATTGTGTGAACCATACATTGACTGTATTGTGTAAACAATACATTGACTGTATTGTGTGAACCATACACTGACTGTATTGTGTAAACCATACATTGACTGTATTGTGTGAACCATACACTAACTGTATTGTGTGAACCATACACTGACTGTATTGTGTGAACCATACACTGACTGTATTGTGTGAACCATACACTGACTGTATTATGTGAACCATACACTGACTGTATTTTGTAAACCATATATTGACTGTATTGTGTGAACCATACACTGACTGTATTGTGTAAACCATACATTGACTGTATTGTGTAAACCATACACTGACTGTATTGTGTGAACCATACACTGAGTGTATTGTGTGAACCATACACTAACTGTATTGTGTGAACCATACACTGACTGTATTGTGTGAACCATACACTGACTGTATTGTGTGAACCATACACTGAGTGTATTGTGTGAACCATACACTGACTGTATTGTGTGAACCATACACTGACTGTATTGTGTGAACCATACATTGACTGTATTGTGTGAACCATACATTGACTGTATTGTGTGAACCATACACTGACTGTATTGTGTGAACCATACATTGACTGTATTGTGTGAACCATACATTGACTGTATTGTGTGAACCATACACTGACTGTATTGTGTGAACCATACATTGACTGTATTGTGTGAACCATACACTGACTGTATTGTGTGAACCATACACTGACTGTATTGTGTGAACCATACACTGACTGTATTGTGTGAACCATACACTGACTGTATTGTGTGAACCATACACTGACTGTATTGTGTGAACCATACACTGACTGTATTGTGTGAACCATACATTGACTGTATTGTGTGAACCATACACTGACTGTATTGTGTGAACCATACATTGACTGTATTGTGTGAACCATACATTGACTGTATTGTGTGAACCATACACTGACTGTATTGTGTGAACCATACACTGACTGTATTGTGTGAACCATACACTGACTGTATTGTGTGAACCATACATTGACTGTATTGTGTGAACCATACACTGACTGTATTGTGTGAACCATACACTGACTGTATTGTGTGAACCATACACTGACTGTATTGTGTGAACCATACACTGACTGTATTGTGTGAACCATACACTGACTGTATTGTGTGAACCATACATTGACTGTATTGTGTGAACCATACACTGACTGTATTGTGTGAACCATACATTGACTGTATTGTGTGAACCATACATTGACTGTATTGTGTGAACCATACATTGACTGTATATATAAGACATTTTAGCAACCAGTTTTTAACTGAACAGAAATAACCCCCAAATATTTCCACAATATTCATCAATACTACTACTACTACTAATCATAATAATAATTCAGCTGCTAATATTAATACCATCACCATCACTACGATCAATGCCGAACCTACTACTACCACCACTAACACCATTCCCACCACTGGGATCATTCCCACCCCTACCACCACTGCCGTCATTCCCACCACTGCCAGTGGCAGCGCCACCATCACCAATCAGTGGAACTGAAACTTTGAAGCAAGAGCTGCAACACAAACATGTTTAGAGTTCCACTGGCAGAGTTACAGCAGCATGGAACACTCTAACTGCTGAAGCCGTAGTTCCTCATTCTGAAGTATTAGTGAAGA
Organism: Cherax quadricarinatus; assembly: GCF_038502225.1. Lineage (NCBI taxonomy): Eukaryota > Metazoa > Arthropoda > Malacostraca > Decapoda > Parastacidae > Cherax > Cherax quadricarinatus. The sequence goes on along the minus strand of NC_091323.1, from coordinate 12,508,586 downwards.
ACCAACTAGATAAAACATGGTCAGCAGATTTCTTCATTGACAGTAAGTGCACCGAGACGACCAATCAACAATGAAACACTGAAGATAACGATAGTAGTGAAAGAAATGAAGATAACAGTGGTGGTTGTGGCCTCTTGTATCCTGGTGTTTGTTTTAAACTTGTTGACGATATCCAGTTCCTCACCTCCACCTGCACAACTGTAACCTAAACTAGCACTTGTAGTAACCACAAGTAGCACTTGTAGTAACCACAAGTAGCACTTGTAGTAACCACAAGTAGCACTTGTAGTAACCACAAATAGCACTTGTAGTAACCTAAACTAGCACTTGTAGTAACCACAAGTAGCACTTGTAGTAACCTAAACTAGCACTTGTAGTAACCACAAGTAGCACTTGTAGTAACCACAAGTAGCACTTGTAGTAACCTAAACTAGCACTTGTAGTAACCGCAAGTAGCACTTGTAGTAACCACAAGTAGCACTTGTAGTAACCTAAACTAGCACTTGTAGTAACCACAAGTAGCACTTGTAGTAACCACAAGTAGCACTTGTAGTAACCTAAACTAGCACTTGTAGTAACCACAAGTAGCACTTGTAGTAATCTAAACTAGCACTTGTAGTAACCACAAGTAGCACTTGTAGTAACCACAAGTAGCACTTGTAGTAACCACAAGTAGCACTTGTAGCAACCACAAGTAGCACTTGTAGTAACCACAAGTAGCACTCGTAGTAACCTAAACTAGCACTTGTAGTAACCACAAGTAGCACTTGTAGTAACCTAAACTAGCACTTGTAGTAACCACAAGTAGCACTTGTAGTAACCTAAACTAGCACTTGTAGTAACCACAAGTAGCACTTGTAGTAACCACAAGTAGCACTTGTAGTAACCTAAACTAGCACTTGTAGTAACCACAAGTAGCACTTGTAGTAACCACAAGTAGCACCTGTAGTAACCACAAGTAGCACTTGTAGTAACCACAAGTAGCACTCGTAGTAACCTAAACTAGCACTTGTAGTAACCACAAGTAGCACTTGTAGTAACCACAAGTAGCACTTGTAGTAACCACAAGTAGCACTCGTAGTAACCTAAACTAGCACTTGTAGTAACCACAAGTAGCACTAGTAGTAACCACAAGTAGCACTAGTAGTAACCACAAGTAGCACTTGTAGTAACCACAAGTAGCACTTGTAGTAACCACAAGTAGCACTAGTAGTAACCACAAGCAGCACTTGTAGTAACCACAAGTAGCACTTGTAGTAACCACAAGTAGCACTTGTAGTAACCACAAGTAGCACTTGTAGTAACCACAAGTAGCACTTGTAGTAACAACAAGCAGCACTTGTAGTAACAATAAGTAGCATTTATAGTAACCACAAGTAGCACTTGTAGTAACCACAATTAGCATTTGTAGGAACCACAAGTAGCACTTGTAGTAACCACAAGTAGCACTTGTAGTAACAATAAGTAGCACTTGTAGTAACCACAAGTAGCACTTGTAGTAACCACAAGTAGCACTTGTAGTAACAATAAGTAGCACTTGTAGTAACCACAAGTAGCACTTGTAGTAACAATAAGTAGCACTTGTAGTAACCACAAGTAGTACTTGTAGTAACCACAAGTAGCACTTGTAGTAACCACAAGTAGCACTTGCAGTAACAATAAGTAGCACTTGTAGTAACCACAAGTAGCGCTTGTAGTAACAATAAGTAGCATTTGTAGTAACCACAAGTAGCACTTGTAGTAACAATAAGTAGCATTTGTAGTAACAACAAGTAGCACTTGTAGTAACCACAAGTAGCGCTTGTAGTAACAATAAGTAGCATTTGTAGTAACAATAAGTAGCACTTGTAGTAACCACAAGTAGCACTTGTAGTAATAATAAGTAGCATTTGTAGTAACAATAAGTAGCGCTTGTAGTAACCACAAGTAGCACTTGTAGTAACCACAAGTAGCACTTGTAGTAACCACAAGTAGCACTTGTAGTAACAATAAGTAGCATTTGTAGTAACAATAAGTAGCATTTGTAGTAACAATAAGTAGAACTTGTAGTAACCACAATTAGTACTTGTAGTAACCACAAGTAGCACTTGTAGTAACAATAAGTAGAACTTGTAGCAACCACAATTAGTACTTGTAGTAACCACAAGTAGCACTTGTAGTAACAATAAGTAGCACTTGTAGTAACAATAAGTAGCATTTGTAGTAACAATAAGTAGCACTTGTAGTAACCACAAGTAGCGCTTGTAGTAACCACAAGTAGCACTTGTAGTAACAATAAGTAGAACTTGTAGTAACCACAATTAGTACTTGTAGTAACCACAAGTAGCACTTGTAGTAACCACAAGTAGCACTTGTAGTAACCACAAGTAGCACTTTTAGTAACCACAATTAGCATTTGTAGTAACCGAAAGTAGTACTTGTAGTAACCACAAGTAGCACTAGTAGTAACCACAAGTTGTACTTTTAGTAACAGTAAGTAACATTTGTAGTAACCACAAGCTTATATCGACGTTTTGTCCGACCTGGACCATTTACAAGACACATGGACAGAACCGTCGTCGTAAGCTTTTTTCTCTCACATGTGCGAGTTAGTTGTGTATCAGTAGAGGTGTTATGGTTTATGATCCATCTGTTTAATTCCACCGGTGGTTAGAGGGGAAGGGGAGAGCCTTTTACTTTACTATTCATGCCTCAAACCGTTAGATAGTAAATGATATTCTTTAATCTAGATAAAAGTAGATACAGTCCTCTTCAAATGGCTTCAATGTGGACTGTAGAGTCCTCTGCTGTCTGTTAATCCCATGTACTCCCATGTAATGCATGTACTCCCATGTAATGCATGTACTCCCATGTAATGCATGTACTCCCATGTAATGCATGTACTCCCATGTAATGCATGTACTCCCATGTAATGCATGTACTCCCAAGTAATGCATGTACTCCCATGTAATGCATGTACTCCCATGTAATGCATGTACTCCCATGTAATGCATGTACTCCCATGTAATGCATGTACTCCCAAGTAATGCATGTACTCCCATGTAATGCATGTACTCCCAAGTAATGCATGTACTCCCATGTAATGCATGTACTCCCAAGTAATGCATGTACTCCCAAGTAATGCATGTACTCCCAAGTAATGCATGTACTCCCATGTAATGCATGTACTCCCAAGTAATGCATGTACTCCCAAGTAATGCATGTACTCCCAAGTAATGCATGTACTCCCAAGTAATGCATGTACTCCCAAGTAATGCATGTACTCCCATGTAATGCATGTACTCCCATGTAATGCATGTACTCCCAAGTAATGCATGTACTCCCAAGTAATGCATGTACTCCCAAGTAATGCATGTACTCCCAAGTAATGCATGTACTCCCAAGTAATGCATGTACTCCCAAGTAATGCATGTACTCCCAAGTAATGCATGTACTCCCAAGTAATGCATGTACTCCCAAGTAATGCATGTACTCCCAAGTAATGCATGTACTCCCAAGTAATGCATGTACTCCCAAGTAATGCATGTACTCCCAAGTAATGCATGTACTCCCATGTAATGCATGTACTCCCATGTAATGCATGTACTCCCATGTAATGCATGTACTCCCAAGTAATGCATGTACTCCCATGTAATGCATGTACGCCCATGTAATGCATGTACTCCCAAGTAATGCATGTACTCCCAAGTAATGCATGTACTCCCAAGTAATGCATGTACTCCCAAGTAATGCATGTACTCCCAAGTAATGCATGTACTCCCAAGTAATGCATGTACTCCCAAGTAATGCATGTACTCCCATGTAATGCATGTACTCCCAAGTAATGCATGTACTCCCAAGTAATGCATGTACTCCCAAGTAATGCATGTACTCCCAAGTAATGCATGTACTCCCATGTAATGCATGTACTCCCAAGTAATGCATGTACTCCCAAGTAATGCATGTACTCCCAAGTAACGCATGTACTCCCATGTAATGCATGTACTCCCAAGTAATGCATGTACTCCCATGTAATGCATGTACTCCCATGTAATGCATGTACTCCCATGTAATGCATGTACTCCCAAGTAATGCATGTACTCCCATGTAATACATGTACTCCAGTGTAATGCATGTAGTCCCATGTGTGTGTGTGTGTGTGTGTGTGTGTACTCAGTTGTGGTTCCGGGGTCGAGTCACAGCTCCTGGCCCCACCTCTTCAACTGGCCGCTACCCAGTCACTCTTCCCGCTCCATGAGCTTTATCATACCTCTTCTTAAAGCTATGTATGGATCCTGCCTCCATTACATCACTACCCTGGTTATTCCACTTCCTGATAACTCTGTGACTGAAGAAATACTTCCTAACATCCCTGTGGATAATCTGAATCTTCAACTTTCAACTGTGACCCCTTGTTGCTGTGTCCAATCTCTGGAACATCCTGTCTCCGTCCACCTTGTCTATACCTCTCAGTATGTCGTTATCATATCCCCCCTATCTCTCCTGTCTTCTAGTGACGTCAGGTCGATTTTCCTTAACCTCTCCTCGTAGGACATACCCCTTAGCTCCGGGACTAGTCTTGTTGCAAACCTTTGCATTTTCTCTAGTTTCCTTACATGCTTGGCTAGGTGAGGGTTCCAAACTGGCGCTGCATATTATAATATGGGCCTAACGTACACAGTGTACAGGGTCCTGAATGATTCCTTATTAAGATGTCGGAATGCTGTTCTGAGGTTTGCTAGGCGCCCATATGCTGCAGCAGTTATTCGGTTGATATGCGCCTCAGAAGATGTGCCCGGTGTTATACACACACCAATATCCTTTTCCTTAAGTGAGATTTGTAGGCTCTGGCCCCCCTAGACTGTACTCCGTCTGTGGTCTTCTTTGCCCTTCTCCAATCTTCATGGCTTTGCACTTGGTGGAGTTGAACTCCAGGAGCCAGTTGCTGGATCAGGCCTGCAGTCTGTCTAGATCCCTCTGTAGTTCTGCCTGGTCCTCGTCCGACTGAATTCTTCTCATCAACTTTGCATCATCTACAAACAGGGACACTTCGGATTCTGTTCCTTCCGTCATGTCGTTCACAAATACCAGAAACAGCACCGGTCCTAGAAATGATCTTTGTGGCACCCCGCTCGTTACAAGCGCCCACTTTGACACCTCGCCGCCAGATGCCATGACTCGCTGTTGTCTTACTGATAGGTATTACCTGATCCATTGTAGTGCCTTCCCTGTTATCCCTGCCTGGTCTTCCAGCTTCTGCACTTATCTCCTTGTGGAACTGTGTAAAACTCCTTCTTACAGCCTAAGAAAATGCAATCTACCCACCCATCTCTCTCATATCTCACTGCTGTCACCCTGTCATAGAACTCCAGTAGGTTTGTGACGCAGGCTTTCCCGTCCCTGAAACCGTGCTGGCTGTTGTTGATAAGCTCATTCCTTTCTAGGTGTTCCAGTACTCTTCTCCTGATAATTTTCTCCATGACCTCTCATGCTATAGTCAGTGACACTGGTCTGTAGTTTAATGCTTCGTGTCTGTTTCTTTTTTTTTTTTTTAAATTTGGGACTACACTTGCTGTCTTCCATACTTTCGGTAGTCGTCCTGTTTCGATAGATGTGTTGATGATAGTTGTCAGTGGTACACATAGCACCTCTGTTCCCTCTTTCAGGCCCCATGGAGAGATGTTATCCGGCCCCATCGCCTTTGAGGTGTTTAGCTCGCTTAACAGCCTCTTCACTTCTTCCTCGGTTGTATGTATTGTGTTCAACACTTGATGGTGTACCCCACCTCTCTGCCTCTCTGGAGGCTCTTTTCTCTCCTCTGTGAACACTTCTTTGAATCTCATGTAGAGCTCCTCACATACTTTGCGGTCGTTTTTTGTGACCTCTCCTCTGTTCTTCCTCAGCCTGATTACCTGGTCCTTGACTGTTGTTTTCCTCCTGATGTGGCTGTACAACAGCTTCGGGTCAGATTTGGCTTTCGCTGCTATGTCAGTCTCATATTGCCTTTGGGCCTCCCGTCTTACCTATGCACATTCATTTCTGGCTCTACGACTGGTCTCCTTTTTCTCATGGGTTCTTTGCCTTCTATTCTTCTTCTATTCCCTAGCACACTTGGTTTTGACCTTCCTGCACCTTTGGGTGAACCAAGGACTTATCCTGGCTTTTTCATTATTCCTGTTATCCTTGGGTACAAGCCTCTCCTCATCTGCCTTGTATATTGTTGTCACATATTCCATTATCTCGTCCATTGATTTCCCTGCCAGTTCTTTGTCCCACTGAATCCAGTTCAGGAAGTTCTTCATGCTTGTGTAGTCCCCTTTCTTGTAATTTGGCTTCACTCGTCCGGCCCTTCCTGCTTCCCCCTCTACTTGTAAGTCTACTATGTATTCGAAGATTAAAACCACATAATCACTGGCCCCAGGGGTCTTTCATATGTGATGTCCTCAATATCTGCACTATTCAAAGCGAATACTAGGTCCAGTCTCGTTGGATCATCCTCTTCTCTCTCTCTGGTAGTGTCCCTTACGTGTTGGTACATGAAGTTTTCCAGTACCACCTCCATCATCTTAGCCCTCCATGTATCTTGGTCCCCATGTGGCTCCAAGTTCTTCCAATCGATTTCCTTCTGGTTGAAGTCACCCATGATCAGTAGCTTTGCCCTGCTCGCATGAGCCCTTCTGGCCACATCAGCCAGTGTCAACCATCGCTCTATAACTCTCATCATACTCTTGCATTGGTCTCCTGCTGTTTTGTGGTGCGTTATACATCTCTGCAATATTCACCTTGGAATCTCCAGACTTAAGTGTTAGTACTATGTAATCTCTTGCTTCTCCACTGTCTCCTCTCTCCAGCCCATCAAAATCCCATCGATGTGTGTGTGTGTACTCACCTAATTGTGGTTGCAGGGGTCGAGTCATAGCCCCTGGCCCCGCCTCTTCACTGATTGCTACTGGGTCCTCTCTCTCCCTGCTCCATGAGCTTTATCAAACCTCTTTCTTAAAACTATGTATGGTTCCCGCCTCCACTACGTCACTTTCTAGGCTATTCCACTGCCTGACTACTCTATTACTGAAGAAATACTTCCTAACATCCCTTTGATTCATCTGAGTCTTCAACTTCCAATTGTGACCTCTTCCTTCTGTGTCCCATCTCTGGAACATCCCGTCTTTGTCCACCTTGTCTGTTCCGTGCAGTATTTTATATGCCGTTATCATGTCTCCTCTGACCCTCCTGTACTCCAGTGTCGTCAGGCCGATTTCCCTCAACCTTTCATCGTAGGACATTCCCCTTAGCTCTGGGACTAGTCTTGTTGTAAACCTTTGAACTTTCTCTTATTTCTTGACGTGCTTGACCAGGTATGGATTCCAAACTGGTGCTGCATACTCCAGTATGGGCTTAACGTAATTGGTATACAGTCTTGAACGATTCCTTACTGAGGTATCGGAACGCTATCCTTAGGTTTGCCAGACGCCCGTATGCTGCAGCAGTTATCCGATTGATGTACGCCTCAGGAGATGTGCTCGGTGTTATACTCACTCCCAGATCTTTTTCCTTGAGTGAGGTTTGCAGTCTTTGGCCATCTAGACTATACTGTGTCTGCGGTCTTCTTTGCCCTTCCCCAATCTTCATGACTTTGCATTTGGCAGGGTTAAACTCAAGGAGCCAGTTGTATCCTGTCCAGGTCTCTTTGTAGTCCTGTGTGTGTGTGTGTGTGTGTGTGTGTGTGTGTGTGTGTGTGTGTGTGTGTGTGTGTGTGAACTCATCTAATTGTGGTTGCAGGGGTCGATTCATAGCTCCTGGCCCCGCCTCTTCACTGGCCGTTACTAGGTCACTCACTTACTACTCCGTGAGCTTCATCCTACCTCATCTTAAAGCTATGTATGGATCCTGCTTCCATCACCTCACTTTCCAGGTATATATTCCACTTCCTGACAACTCTGTGACTGAAGAAATACTTCCTAACGTCTCTGTGACTCACTTGGGTCTTCAGCTTCCAGTTGTGAACCCTCGTTGCTGTGTCCCAGCTCTGAAACATCTTATCTCTGTTCACCTTGTCGATTCCTCTCAGCATTTTATGTTTTATATGTTATCATGTGTGTGTGTTTGTTTGTGTGTGTGTACCTATATGTAGTTACCTATACATATTTATCGTATGCCCTCTGATGGCGGCCCAACAGCTAGCTGTGTGCTGGCTGCGCCATTCTTGTAGGGTTGGGCGGTCCTGTGGTTTAAAGCATCATGCGGTTCTCGCTTACCATGAGGCAGGCCAGTACAACATGGGTTCGAATCCTTGGCTAGCGCAGTGTTGTTATTGATCAATATCACTCGTTCGTGGTTACAATAATATATTTACCTATATATACTTACCTATATGTACTTACCTATATATACTTACCTATGTGTACTTACCTATATGTACTTTGTTGTCGGGGTCGACCCTACGCTATCGAGTCTATCACATCATTTCCCCCCTAGATGTTTTGTATGTTGTTGTTATGTCTCCCCTTGGTCTTCTTTCCTCTTTTGTCGTCAAGTTCAGTTCGTTCAGGCTCTCATCATAGCTCCTTCTTAACTCTGGTACTAAGCTCGTTGCATACCTCTGCATTTTCTCCAGTTTCCTAATATGCTTTATCAAGTGCGGGTGCAATGCTGGTGCTGCATACTCCAAGATGGACATGGAATCACTTTTCGTTAAGATTCCTGAAGGCTACTTTCAGATTTGCCAGGTTAACCTTGGCTGCAGGGCTTATTTAGTTAATATGTGCTCACCCCTAAGTCGTTCTCTAGGAGTGAGTCTGTAGTCTGTCTCCCGAGTCTGTACTCCGGGCGTGGTCTCCTTGTCTTTTCCCCAGTCTTCATAAACGTGCATTTGTGGAGGTTGAAGTCAAACAACCATTTATCTAACCAATATTTGCACTTTGCCCGGATCAGGTTTGTAAGCTTCTCTTGTCCTCATCAGTTTTTATCTTCATTACTTTTACACCGACAGAAACCAAAAACGCATCAATCTCAATCCTACCTGGCATATCTTTCACACATATCAGAAACAATACTGGCAATAACTCCGATCCTTGCGGCACCCCGCTTGTCACTCCTCCCCATTCTGAACTCGCTCCCCGGACAGTCACTCTTTATTTCTTTTCCCCAAGGGTCTTTTTGATTTACCTGAGTATAATCCCTGTCATTCCTGTTCGCAGCTCAAGTTTATGTCTTAGTCTTTTGTGAGGTACACTTATTAGATGCTTCTTTCTGCAGTTCGAGAATATGCTAGCTACCCATCAACCCCCCCCCCCTCTCTATCTCTCTCTCTCTCTCTCTCTCTCTCTCTCTCTGTTGTCTCTCGTCTGTCGCCTTGTCAGTGATATATCCAGCAAGTTTGATTTGCCATTTCTAAATCCGTGCTGATTACTGTTTTGATTGGTCTAGAAGACCAATCACCTGATTATCTTCTCCATTACCCTACACTACATGCATATCAGTGATACTCGGCTGTAGTTCAGCGCTTCTTGTCTGTTTTTTTTTTTTTTTAAATGGGACTACAGACGCTATTTGCAGGTCTTTGTCAATTGTCCTCTTGCCACTGACTCTTTGTAAATCTTAGCTGGTGGTTTGGACAGTGTTTCCGCTCCCTGTCGTTGAATCAGTCCATGTTCAAACCTTGTCGGGTCCCGTTACCTTCGATGTATCAGACTCATTCCCTTGTTATACGTGTTTCTCGGTACCCTTCAATCTACCCTCTGCTCTAGGCTTTCCGGTATAACACTGTGTCTACTGAGAACAACTCTGTGTGTGTGTGTGTGTGTGTGTGTGTGTGTGTGTGTGTGTGTGTGTGTGTGTGTGTGTGTGTGTTAGTACGTTTGCGTGAGTGTGAGTTAAAATGAAAATAATTAACATTTATCGTCTCTATAGTTCTTCCCTTAAGAGACTAGTGCTGCCATCTGATGGACTGCAACTCTCACGATTTACGATACGGCCGGCAGTTGCGTCGTCCCGACCGTCAGTTGCGTCGTCCCGACCGTCAGTTGCGTCGTCCCGACCGTCAGTTGCGTCGTCCCGACCGTCAGTTGCGTCGTCACGACCTAAGACTCACAGCAATAACCTTGAGATTCATTTGCGATAATCGGTTCTTATCCGCGATAACCAACAGTTTCATCCACGATATTGTTTTCTTCATAGCTGATATAGTGACGCAAGCTACTGTAATACCGCTTTTATTGCACAACAGACAATAATAAAAGCCATTGTCTACCATTAGAAGTCACTGTTTGAGATTAAAAGTCATTGCCTACCATTAGATACCATTCTCTGCCATTAATGTCATTGTCTACCATTAGAAGCCATTGTCATTAAAGCATTGTCTACCATTAGAAGCCATTGCCTTCCATTAAAAGCCATTGTCTACCATTATCTGCCATTAAAAATTATTGTCTACCATTATATGCTAATGTCTGCCATTAAAGATCACTATCTACCATTAAAAGTCAAATTCTAACAATAAAAACCGTTATTTAACAAAGGAAACCATTATCTGACAATAAAACCCATTGGTACTCTGTTAGACATTGCAACACAATGTCATTTGGTACAGAAAACATCTTGTACAACTTTTTCAAGTGAGAATGGTTGGATCTAAGAGGGATGTGACCTCTCAGTGATTAAATTCTTTCTTCTGCTACTCTGCACCTCTCCTTCTGAAAGTATATAAGTCTCCATACCGTCGTTTCAACTTCACGTTGTTCCAGACTATGGAACAAAACTCTTCTCTAGGTTGAGGGACTGACCACCTCAAAACTACGTCTATAAGGATGATGGATTCATTATACTGTCTTCACATCTCCACTGTTTTTGCCTACTTTCTGTACTCGACTGAAGAAGCCTACTGTGTAGGCGAAACGTTTAGGAATAAAGTTGCCTAACTGTTGCATATGTGTCTTAAAAGATTATATTATCTATCATTAGAATTCATTGTTTAATTTAGAAGCCATTGGGTGTCAACCCACTATTGTTTATTCTCCTCATATAGTTCGCTTACACCCACTACGTTAACATCCTTAAACTCCCCATTCTAACCACCCACCTACACCCGTTTACACTAACCTCGTGTACCTATTCTTATCACCCACCTACACCCACTGACACTAACGTCACTGACCTTTCAATTGTTATCACCTCCTACACCCACTGACATTCTTTCCTGTTTGTCTCCCAAATGTGAACGTTAAACAATGCACCTCCTACACCCACTGACATTCTTTCCTGTTTGTCTCCCACGTAATGTAAACAATACGAACGTTAAACAATGCTCACTTTTCAAACAATATCTCTTTAAACAACGTAACTCCCTGAATAACACATCCTGTATCATGCAACGACCTGTTAAATACAGTGACCTATATCATACAATAACCTGTATGACGCATCCACTTTTACTGCACAAATACACATATGATACATATTATGCTACAAATTCTGTTTCAACTCATGTTCTACACTTGTAAACCCCAGTACACTACATTTAATGTACACTCCTGTACACTATATTTCATTTACACTAACACTTGGTACAATACACATACTTGGTACATCAAACTTGGTACAAAACACACACTTGGTACAGTACAATTGGTAGAACACACACTTGGTACACCACACTTGGTGCAATAGACACACTTGGTACACCACACATGGTACAATACACATGCCTGGTATACCACAATTGGAACAATATACACACCTGGTACACCGCAACTAGTACAATACACACACTTGGTACACCACACATGGTATAATGCACATGCTTCGTACACCACAACTTGTACAATATACACACTTGGAACAATACACACACTTGGTACGCAACACTTGGTACACTACACATCGTACAACACACTTGGTACAACACACTTGATACAACACACTTGGTACACTACACTTGATACACCACACTTGGTACAACACACTTGGTACAACACACTTGGTACACTACACCTGGTACACTACACTTGGTACAACACACTTGGTACACTACACTTGGTACAGCACACTTGGTACACTACATTTGGTACAACATACTTGGTACACTACACTTGATACAGCACACTTGGTACACTACACTTGGTACAACATACTTGGTACACTACATTTGGTACAACATACTTGGTACACTACACTTGGTACAACACACTTGGTACACCACACTTGATACACCACACTTGGTACACTACACTTGGTACACCACACTTGGTACAACACACTTGGTACACCACACTTGGTACACCACACTTGGTACACCACACACGGTACACCACACTTGGTACAATACACTTGGTACACCACACACGGTACACCACACTTGGTACAACACACTTGGTACACCACACTTGGTACACCACACACGGTACACCACACTTGGTACAATACACTTGGTACACCACACATGGTACACCACACTTGGTACACCACACTTGATACACCACACTTGGTACACCACACTTGGTACACCACACTTGGTACACCACACTTGGTACACCACACTTGATACACCACACTTGGTACACCACACTTGGTACACCACACTTGGTACAATACACTTGGTACACCACACTTGGTACACCACACTTGGTACACCACACTTGGTACACCACACTTGGTACAATACACTTGGTACAATATCCTTGGTACAATACACTTGGTAAACCACACTTGGTACACCACACTTGGTACACCACACACGGTACACCACACTTGGTACAATACACTTGGTACACCACACTTGGTACACCACACTTGGTACACCACACTTGGTACACCACACTTGGTACAATACACTTGGTACACCACACTTGGTACACCACACTTGGTAGACCACACTTGGTACACCACACTTGGTACAATACACTTGGTACACCACGCTTGGTACACCACACTTGGTACACCACACTTGGTACACCACACTTGGTACAATACACTTGGTACAATACACTTGGTACAATACACTTGGTACACCACACTTGGTACACCACACTTGGTACACCACACACGGTACACCACACATGGTACAATACACTTGGTACACCACACTTGGTACACCATACTTGGTACACCACACTTGGTACACCACACTTGGTACAATACACTTGGTACAACACACTTGGTACACCACACTTGGTACACCACACTTGGCACACCACACTTGGTACAATACACTTGGTACAATACACTTGGTACACAACACTTGGTACAATACACTTGGTACACCACACTTGGTACAATACACTTGGTACAATACACTTGGTACACCACACTTGGTACAATACACTTGTACAATACGCTTGGTACAATACACTTGGTACACCACACTTGGTACAATACACTTGGTACAATACACTTGGTACACCACACTTGGTACAATACACTTGGTACAATACACTTGGTACAATACACTTGGTACAATACACTTGGTACAATACACTTGGTACACCACACTTGGTACAATACATTTGGTACAATACACTTGGTACAATACACTTGATACAATACACTTGGTACAATACACTTGGTACAATACACTTGGTACAATACACTTGGTACAATACACTTGGTACAATACACTTGGTACAATACACTTGGTACAATACACTTGATACAATACATTTGGTAAAATACACTTGGTACACCACACTTGGTACAATACACTTGTACAATACGCTTGGTACAATACACTTGGTACACTACACTTGGTACACCACACTTGGTACAATACACTTGGTACAATACACTTGGTACAATACACTTGATACAATACACTTGGTACACCACACTTGGTACAATACACTTGGTACAATACGCTTGGTACAATACACTTGGTACAATACACTTGGTACAATACACTTGGTACAATACACTTGATACAATACACTGTTTAATGAAAACCTGTACAATAAGTCTTGTGTACAATGCTTCTCTCTCTCCATTGTTACACGAAAACTGATGAATATTGACAATACTTAAAAAAAAAAGAAAGAGAAACAAAAGACAGATTCAGGCAGACACAGAGACAGACGAGACAGAGGCAGACACAGAGACAGACGAGACAGAGGCAGACGCAGAGACAGACGAGACAGAGGCAGACACAGAGACAGACGAGACAGAGGCAGACGCAGAGACAGACGAGACAGAGGCAGACACAGAGACAGACGAGACAGAGGCAGACACAGAGACAGACGAGACAGAGGCAGACACAGAGGGAGACAGACGAGACAGAGGCAGACACAGAGACAGACGAGACAGAGGCAGACACAGAGACAGACGAGACAGAGGCAGACGCAGAGACAGACGAGACAGAGGCAGACACAGAGACAGACGAGACAGAGGCAGACACAGAGACAGACGAGACAGAGGCAGACACAGAGACAGACGAGACAGAGGCAGACACAGAGACAGACGAGACAGAGGCAGACGCAGAGGGAGACAGACGAGACAGAGGCAGACACAGAGACAGACGAGACAGAGGCAGACACAGAGACAGACGAGACAGAGGCAGACGCAGAGGGAGACAGACGAGACAGAGGCAGACACAGAGACAGACGAGACAGAGGCAGACACAGAGACAGACGAGACAGAGGCAGACGCAGAGGGAGACAGACGAGACAGAGGCAGACACAGAGACAGACGAGACAGAGGCAGACACAGAGACAGACGAGACAGAGGCAGACACAGAGAGAGACAGACGAGACAGAGGCAGACACAGAGACAGACGAGACAGAGGCAGACACAGAGACAGACGAGACAGAGGCAGACACAGAGGGAGACAGACGAGACAGAGGCAGACACAGAGAGAGACAGACGAGACAGAGGCAGACACAGAGACAGAGAGACGAGACAGAGGCAGACACAGAGACAGACGAGACAGAGGCAGACACAGAGAGAGACAGACGAGACAGAGGCAGACACAGAGACAGAGAGACGAGACAGAGGCAGACACAGAGACAGACGAGACAGAGGCAGACACAGAGAGAGACAGACGAGACAGAGGCAGACACAGAGACAGAGAGACGAGACAGAGGCAGACACAGAGAGAGACAGACGAGACAGAGGCAGACACAGAGGGAGACAGACGAGACAGAGGCAGACACAGAGAGAGACAGACGAGACAGAGGCAGACACAGAGACAGAGAGACGAGACAGAGGCAGACACAGAGAGAGACAGACGAGACAGAGGCAGACACAGAGGGAGACAGACGAGACAGAGGCAGACACAGAGACAGAGACAGACGAGACAGAGGCAGACACAGAGACAGACGAGACAGAGGCAGACGCAGAGGGAGACAGACGAGACAGAGGCAGACACAGAGAGAGACAGACGAGACAGAGACAGACACAGAGGGAGACAGACGAGACAGAGGCAGACACAGAAAGAGACAGACGAGACAGAGGCAGACACAGAGACAGACGAGACAGATACAGAGGCAGACACACACAGAGACAGACGAGACAGAGACAGACACAGAGAGAGACAGACGAGACAGAGGCAGACACAGAGAGAGACAGACGAGACAGAGACAGACACAGAGAGAGACAGACGAGACAGAGGCAGACACAGAGACAGACAGACGAGACAGAGGCAGACACAGAGACAGACAGACGAGACAGAGGCAGACACAGAGACAGACAGACGAGACAGAGGAAGACACAGAGACAGACAGACGAGACAGAGACAGACACAGAGAGAGACAGACGAGATAGAGGCAGATACAGAGAGAGACAGACGAGACAGAGGCAGACACAGAGACAGACGAGACAGAGGCAGACACAGAGGCAGACAGACGAGACAGAGGCAGACACAGAGACAGACAGACGAGACAGAGGCAGACACAAAGACAGACAGACGAGACAGAGGCAGATACAGAGACAGACAGACGAGACAGAGGCAGACACAAAGACAGACAGACGAGACAGAGGCAGACACAGATGCAGACAGACGAGACAGAGGCAGACACAAAGACAGACAGACGAGACAGAGGCAGACACAGAGACAGACAGACGAGACAGAGGCTGACACAGAAACAGACAGATGAGACAGAGCCAGATACAGAGACAGACGAGACAGAGACAGACAAGACAAAGGCAAACACAGAGACAGACAGACGAGACAGAGGCAGACACAGAAACAGACAGACGAGACAGAGGCAGTCGCAGAGACAGACAAGACAGACACAGAGACAGACGAGACAGGAACAGACACAAAGACAGACGAGACAGAGGCAGACACACAGACAGAGACAGAGGCAGACACATAGACAGACGAGACAGTGGCAGACACATAGACAGACGAGACAGTGGCAGACACACACACACACACACACACACACACACACACACACACACACACACACACACACACACACACACACACACACACACACACAGACGAGACAGATGCACACACACACACAGGCAGACGAGACAGAGGCAAACACACAGAGAGACGAGACAGAGGCAGACTCACACACACACATACACACACAGTTGAGACAAAGGCAGACAAACACACAGACGAGACAGAGGCAGACTCACACTCACACACAGACGAGACAGAGGCAGACACAGACTGACAGACGAGACAGAGGCAGACACACACTCACACACAGACGAGACAGAGACAGACACAGACTGACAGACGAGACAGAGGCAGACACACACTGACACACAGGCGAGACAGAGGCAGACACACACACACACACACACAGACGAGACAGAGGCAGACACACACTCACACACAGACGAGACAGAGACAGACACAGACTGACAGACGAGACATAGGCAGACACACACTCTCACACAGAACGAGACAAAGGCATACACACAGACAATCGAGACAGACGCAGACACACAGACTGACATACGAGACAGAGGCAGATATAAACACAGACAAACAAAGTCAGATATGCACAGACAAACCTTCAAACACAGCTACAGCCAGAGAAAAAGAACAGACAGACAGTAACAGCCAGACAAACGACAGACAGACAGACAGACGAAAATGTGAAATACGTGCTGCTATCACCAGCAGTCTGATTGGTCACAGTCATGGTAAGCAGAGATCTGAGGCCAAGATAACGGTGCACAATAAGGCTGACAGATTACTTGGATAAATATTAAGAACTACATGTAACAGGAGTCCAAAAGTTGCCACAATAAGATGTCACATTAGTTGCACTTGTCACCTTTTACTTAACATATTGCCGGTAATTCTACAAATATTAATACAATTGTCCACGGTAGAGCGGACGTAGGATCGAGCCTTCACCATCACAGTCCAAACTGAGACAAGAAATTTCTTCACCAACCCTTAAAGCGCAGTCAAAATAAACTTTGACTCTAGCATCAAAAACTGAAAAAAGGTAGTTAAGGCTCGATCCTCTGTCTGTAAAGGCAACGCCACACAAGAGGTACAGAAATGTTGGCGATGTTTTGATAAAAAGAGATGAACGAAACGTTGTCGATGATAAAGTGGAAAGGAAGATACGACTACCGTGAAAAATGTCCGGTCCAAATGCTCCTCCAAAATGCTCCTACAAAATTCCCCGTCCAAAATGTTAATACAAAATGCGCCTACAAAATGCCCCCGTCGAAAATATCCCGTCCAAAACGCCCCGTCCAAAATTCTCCTCCAGAAGGCCCCCGTCCAAAATGCTCCTACAAACTGCCATATCCAAAATACTCCATCAGAATGCCCCTTTTAAAATGCCCCTGTCCAAAATTCTCCTCCAAAGTCACCCGTCCAAAATGCCCGTACAAAATACTTCGTCCAAAATGCCTCATCATAAACGCTTTTTCAAAATACCACATCCAAAATGCCCACTAAATTTCCCATCAAAAGTGTTCCCTCCAAAAGGCCCATCAAAAATACTTCTTTAAAATACCTTTCCCAAAATACCCCTCAAATTTGTTCCCGCCAAAATGCTTCTTTAAAATGCCGTGTTCAAAATGCCCCCGTTCTAAATGCTCACATCTAAATGCTCCTCCATAACAGTCGTAATCATCTGTCATCCAGCATTTTTCTTTGAAGAGTCTTTAGAAAATTTTGTTAATGTTGAAGCAGTTGCAAGAACAGTAAGAGCAATAAAAGCAGCAACAATAGCAGTGGAAGCAGCAGTAATAGCAGGAGCAGCGAAGGCAGCAACAACAGCAGCAGTAGCAGCAACAACAACAAGACATGCATAAGCAACAGCAACAACAGCAGCAGCATCAACAACAGCAGCAGCAACAACAGCAGCAGCAGCAACAATAGCAACAACAGCAGCAGCAGCAACAACAATAGCAACAACAGCAGCAGCAGCAGCAGCAGCAGCAGCAGCAACAATAGCAACAACAGCGGCAGCAGCAGCAACAATAGCAACAACAGCAGCAGCAGCAGCAGCAACAATAGCAGCAGCAGAAGCAGCAGCAACAGCAACAGCAGCAGCAGCAACAACAGCAGGAGCACCAACAGCAACAGCAGCAGTAACAGCAGCAGCAACAATATAAGCAACAACACCAACAGCAGCAACAGCAACAGCAGCAGCAACACTAGCAGGAGCACCAACAGCAACAGCAGCAGCAACAACAACAGCACCAACAGCACCAACAGCAACAGCAACAACAACAGCACCAACAGCAGCAACAGCAACAACAACAACAACAGCACCAACAGCACCAACAGCAACAGCAACAACAACAGCACCAACAGCACCAACAGCAACAGCAGCAGCAACAACAACAGCACCAACAGCAGCAACAGCACCAACAACAACAACAGCACCAACAGCACCAACAGCAACAACAACAACAACAGCAGCAACAGCAAGAGCAGCTACTCCTGCTTTAATTAAAACAAGAACGTATTAAGATTAATTCGTTTAACATTTATAAAAATTAAGTTAAATTTTCCATGCAAGACATTTGTCTCATTTCCACTCCCTTATTGTCTAGTAAATCATTATTATGTGTAAAACGACCTAGTTATGTATACGTAGTAACAGAACCAAGTAGCAGCAACAGCAACATTAGCAGGAGAAGCAGTAGCAAGAGTAGTAACAATAGTAGTAGCAGTAGAAGTGGTAACTGCAGTAGTAGTAGCTACAGCAGTAGTGGTGGTAGTAGTAGTAGTAGTAGTAGTAGAAGCAAAAGTAATAGCAGTAGTAAAAGCAACAATAGCAGCAGCAGTAGTAGTAGCAGCAGTAGTAATAGCAGTAGTAACAGCATCATAACAGCAGCAGTAACAGAGTAGTAGCAGTAACAGCAGTAATAGTAACAGTAGCAGCAGCAATAACAGTAGCAACAGAAATAACAGAAGCAGCAGGAATAACAGCATCAGTAGCTACGGCAATAACAACAATAGTAGTTTTTGTTGTGGTCATTTCTTCATGTTGGCCTGGCGGTCAACAGCAGTCACTCGATATTGAAGAGGAACTGGAGTAGGAGCTGTAGGAGGAGCTGTAGAAGGAGCTGTAGAAGGAGCTGTAGGAGGACCTGAAGGAGGAACTGGAGGAGGAGCTGGAGGAGGAGCTGGAGGAGGAGCTGGAGGAGGAGTTGGAGAAGGAGCTGTAGAAGGAGCTGTAGGAGGACCTGAAGGAGGAACTGGAGGAGGAGCTGGAGGAGGAGCTGGAGGAGGAGCTGTAGAAGGAGCTGTAGAAGGAGCTGTAGAAGGAGCTGTAGGAGGACCTGAAGGAGGAACTGGAGGAGGAGCTGGAGGAGGAGCTGGAGGAGGAGCTGGAGGAGGAGTTGGAGAAGGAGCTGTAGAAGGAGCTGTAGGAGGACCTGAAGGAGGAACTGGAGGAGGAGCTGGAGGAGGAGCTGGAGGAGGAGCTGGAGGAGGAGTTGGAGAAGGAGCTGGAGGAAAAACTGGAGGAAGACCTGAAGGATTTGGGTAAAGTGAACTCTTGAAGACTAAGGGCTCAAGAGGTGCTCAAGACCGAAGTAGGGGGGGTAAATAGGGAAGGAAAGAGGCATTGGAGGGGAAGGGAAAGAGAATGAACTTGCAGAAGTAAAGGAGCAAAAGGAAGGAAAGACGAATAGGGGAGGAGAGGAATGTTGGAGAGAGAAGTAGACACTAAATTGACTAAAAATTATGTGCCTCAGGTCTGTTATTATTATTGTTACTATTATTATTATTATTATTATTATTATTATTATTGTTATTTTTTCGGGTCGCCCGAAAAAAAGAGGAAACTCTTTCATAGTCACTTATGCAATTGCTGTGTTGCCAGAAGCGTGTTGACACAGATCAGATAACTCTCGAGGCTGCAACAACTCCAGCAGAGTGCAGGCACTGTACTCACCACCTCCACTCCTCCAGAATGTAGGCACTGTACTCACCACCTCCACTTCTCCTTCAGAGTGCAGGCACTGTACTCACCACATCCACTTTTCCTTCAGAGTGCAAGCACTGTACTCACCACCTCCACTTCTCCTTCAGAGTGTAGGCACTGTACTCACCACCTCCACTTCTCCTTCAGAGTGTAGGCACTGTACTCACCACCTCCACTTCTCCTTCAGAGTTTAGGCACTGTACTCATCACCTCCACTCCTCCTTCAGAGTGTAGGCACTGTACTCATCACCCCCACTCCTCCTTCAGAGTGTAGGCACTGTACTCATCACCCCCACTCCTCCTTCAGAGTGTAGGCACTGTACTCATCACCTCCACTTCTCCTTCAGAGTGTAGGCACTGTACTCATCACCTCCACTTCTCCTTCAGAGTTTAGGCACTGTACTCATCACCCCCACTCCTCCTTCAGAGTGTAGGCACTGTACTCATCACCCCCACTACTCCTTCAGAGTGTAGGCACTGTACTCATCACCTCCAGGAATCGAGATTAGTTTATTGGTTTCCCTGAATCTTTTCATAAATAGTACCTTGCTCACACTCCAACAACACGTCGTCATAAAAACCACTTGCTTCCACTCACTCCTATCTAACGAGCTCACACAAGTCTGTTGGAAGTCCAAGTCCCTCACACTCAAGACCTCCTTAACCCCCCCACCCCCTCCTTCCCTTAACGTTTCCTGTGACAATCCTTATCCCTCCTTCCCTACATCCCAGATTTATGAACCTTCCTAGTCATCCTATTTTGCTCCATCCTCTCTACATGCCCATACCACTTCTTGATCTCTAAGCTTCAAATTCTTTATATAATATTCACACCACACATTGCTCTCAAATACATATCTACTGCCTCCAGCCTCCTCTTCGCAACAACTTTTAAAACCCATGTCTCACACCCATATAACAGTGTTGGCACTGTACTCGATACATTCCCCCTTTTTGGCTACATGAAATAGTACTATTATGCTTATTATTATTATTATTATTATTATTATTATTATTATTATTATTATTATTATTATTATTATGACTATTATTGGGAAGCACAAACTCTAATTTCATGGAACAAAAGCCCTTCTCCAACCTCAGGACATCTCATGACAGGTGTGGACTCAATTAATTCAGAAATATATCTTGTCTACAAATCACGAAATTCATATTCTGGGTGCCTAAAAATCTTGGATAATTTTTTGCAGTTTGTGAAAGGAGATGAAAATAATGAAGCTAGCTTTATATGTGAGCGAGATTTAAAGTTTTGGGTGAAATTGGAGCTCGTTAGCTGGAGTAAGCTGGAGTTCCAGGAACAGCTTGGTTAATGGTAGGTCTCTCTCCTCCCCCCCTCTCTCTCTCTCTCTCTCTCTCTCTCTCTCTCTCTCTCTCTCTCTCTCTCTCTCTCTCTCTCTCTCTCTCTCTCTCTCTCTCTCTCTCTCTCGCTTCCTCATGCTCTCTTCTTCCCCCCTCCCTTAATTCTTCCCACTCCTCTTAACGCCCTCTCCTTTTATCACCCCCTTCTTCTCACACTCCCTCCCATAACATGTGAACTGCCTGGCAACATACATGTGAGAGCTGAATGACTCAGGACTGTTTTAGGAAATCAGTCCAGGAGGCACAGTGAGTCTGTGACCAATCATAACGTTCTTACGAACGCCTCGGACACAGATCTCTCAGTTCCGGTTCTGGGAAATTGGTCTATTCTCCGGAACTTCCATCGTAGTGATCATTTTCCCCCTCTTCTCATGGAGTCTTTGGCATCCCATCCCTCTTCCCAGCCTGCTGGGAAGTGGGATGGAACGATATGGGTTTGAACCTGTGAACTCCGACGAGGGAGCAGAGGTCTGCATCCGGCTTATGAATGCGTGTAGAAGCTGGAGACTATGAACTTACGACTCATCGAGGCTCACTAAAGGATCTTTTGAGACCTTGGTGAGTTTCAGGACGCGCAGAAACGTGTGACCATTTCAGTATTGTTTTCCTGGGAAGGGCGGAGGCTTGTATTTCTTGGTTAGGTGGCCTGGGATGCTGTCTGCAAGTTCCTTGGTGAAACAAGGACAGTGAAAGGCACCGCCAGATTGTGTGTATGGCTTATAGTTGCCTCTGGGACCACTATCTGCTGGTTAATTGACAGATTTATCAACAGGTATTGATCATCAAAAGGAAGATGTTCAGAAACGTTCGGTGTACGTCCTGGGCTATTCATGTGTGACCGATATATACACAAATAACCAGCAGATAGAAGTAAGAAGCTTATGACGACGTTTCGGTCCTGTGTGCGGATTATTTGTATATTGTTCCGATCACGGCATTGTGCCTTTTTGTTCTTGCTGGACGGATATGGAATAATATCAGTAACATGTCTGGGAAGTACTCACTCGAGCTCACTTCAGTCTTCTCCACAGTGGGCAGGAGGTGGACGACCCTTCTGAGGTGGCCAACACCTTTGCTGAAGACTGCTTCTCTGCCTCAAGCGTCGAGAGTTAGAGTCCTGAGTTCTAGGCACGCGGACCTGGAGACGATCTCCCTGCCCATCGTCGAGGACACTGAAGAATCTTACCCTCTGTGGTTTGACATGAGACAATTGGTCTGGCTTTGTCAGCGTCGCTCTCCACAAGTTCAGGAAAAGATGGAGTCTGTTATGACATGCTAAGTCACGTTCCGCCTCCATCCCAAACTCTTTTATTGGATATATTTGATTTTATCTAGACATAGTGGAGTGCTTCCTCACAGTTAGTGTGAGTCTGTGTTCTGGTTACCCTGAAACCAGGCTGGGATTCCAGGTAAGCCTGGAATTACCGCCCAATCTCTCTGACGAATTATTTCTGTAAGTTGATGGAGAGGATGTTGAATGTTCATCTCGTCTTGTACCAGATGAAACGCTGCACCTCTTCGGAGCAGTTTGGCTTCCGCAAGTTCCGGTCGATAACTGGCCCCTCGGTTCGGTGGGCTAGTCACATCCAGGTGGGTTTTGATAGACGCCTTCATACCTTGTTGGTCTTCGACCTGGAGAAAGCATATAACGCTACTTGGAAGTTTGGTGTTCTTCGCCATCTCCAAACTCTGAGACTGTAAAGCCATTTATTTTGTTTTTTCCAACAGTTGCAGTCTAGTAGATAATTCAAAATAAGGATGTTTTGTGCTACTCGCGGAGGTTTCCCTGGTGGAGAGGATTTCACAGAGTAGCATTTTCAGCATCATATGCTTCATAATGGCTTGGTCAGTGTTATCCTGATGATGTCAAATCTTTGATGTGAATAATCTTCCAGTGAACTGCTGTGCTCACGGGGACCATTCAGCCTAGCTGAATGTCTATACCCTTGGCTGTGGTCACAGGCGTCTGGGGATCACTTCTCTAGTGAATATCCCAGCAATTTGATCTAGCTACTCATGGGATGGCCTGTTACTGACCTCTGGTGGCAGGGAACAACATCCCCTGCCATCAGAGCCCACTGATTGCCCACTCGAAAGATGGTTGCTATTCACTTTACTTGGTAATGGGTTCAACAGCCTGTTCTCTATGTGTTTCCCCATGGTGTGGTCCTTACCTGTGAGTAACAGGCAATATTTTGGGGGATGATCTTTGATCGTCGCTCAACTTGGGCTTCTCACATCAAATAACTCCAAGTTGATGCTCTGCACGCAATAGACATTTTAAGGTGCCCTTCCACAGTACTTAAAAGCACCGGCAGACAATGATCAGCCTCTATATGGCCTTTTCCTGTTCCTACTGGAGTACCTAAATTTGCTTGCAACAGATAAGGGAACTGTAGCTATAAATCCAAATGTACACCTGCAACCCTTTTGGGGCCTAGTTCCTAGGCCTTTTGTGTATCCATATGCTCTAGCGCTACCGTCCACAGGATGGATATGGGGTGCACAATAAACTAGCCACTTCGGTGGCAAAATCTGATCTAAATCTTCTGGACTATGGCTGAGATATACTGTCCTCAGCGAGCTCTTCCTTGCTGCACTAGCTAAATCTTGTTCGTCCCCTGAGGATACAGCTTTGCACAGGTGCATTCTAAGCTTTGCCCTGTAAGAGACCTCTTTATGTAGTCTGATGATCTTCCCGTGGATTCCGCTGTAAGGAGCTTAGCTTCCACTATCTGTTTCGGGTTCGGCATGCTCCTGGAAACCTGACATTGTGGCGGTATTTTATATTATTTCTCTCCAACCTGGCTTACGATGTAGTCTTTCCTGTGCTGTTAGGCATTCGGGTGCAAGGCGCTCTTCCGAACTGTGGACACGATGTGTCTGCATTCAGATTATTATTATTATTATTATTATTATTATTATTATTGTTTTTATGGGTTTATCGCTTAGTTTCGATTGTAATAATAATGTTCATTCAAAGAGGTTGGCTTCTGTCCTCCTTGAATGGTATCTGTATAGGCAGTGGAAGAGAACCCATGGTGTCTAGCCCAGGTGAAGACCTTGGCCAATTTCTTGGAGTATAATTTTAGTAATGCTTCAAGATTAAGAGTAATGACAGGTCAAAGAGCGAGAATGGTGTTGGTTTTGCTGTTATCCTGATGAAGGATCTAGTTCGTAGCTGCCAAGTGAGTTCTCTCTTTACAGCAGAGATCTAGATAATTCTCACTGCTCTTGTCCTGATAAATGACTTAGTTGGGTCTTGATTCACCCTGTGCTCTGGCCCAGTATGCTTCTATTCATCCTGTGGTCCAGGATGTCCCGTAGTTCTCATACTGAGTGTCCGTGATTCGATCCCAGCCATAGGTGGAAACGCTGGGCATGTTTCCTCACACCTGCTGTCCCTGTTCACTTGCAGTAAGAAGTACCTGTGTTAGTCGACTGCTATGGGTCGTACCCTGGGAGTGGTAATATACCGTAGATAGGGCTGGATTTTGAAATGAGAAGACGTAGGATAATAGCTCTTACTCTGTTGATTTATGTAAAAGAAATAAGATCCTGGAGTGGTTAGCTCGTCTTCACGAACGGAACAAAGATGTGTTTTGTTGGTACCCCGGGCTCTGTTGGTTCCCGGCCTCTGTTAGTGTCCCGGGCTCTATTGGTACCCCGGGAAAGGCAAAGGCTGTTGTAATGAACTCATTCTACCGCAGACTTTTGCACTACAAACTAACAGCAAGTCAAGTAGAATCTGGCAGGAATTCGATGTATGGTTCTCTTCAATAGGACTCATCACTTTCAGATGAATATCTCTGTCAACTGGGGATCAGTCCCTCACTTCTCATCCATAGCAACCCATTCGCAAGTGCCACTGATTGTGGAGCACATTTTACCAGTCTGTCAAGGGCTTAGGCCTATCCGTGTTCATTATGGATTTTATAATTACCGAGATGTCTGTAGGGACCTCAATGATCTTTATGAATCTTTAGACATTAACGATTTCATGAGAATATTTAAATGATGCTGGCTATTTTAACTTAGTTTGATAGTATTTGTTAATGTTGTTCGTTTCATTCGTGTTAATAGATATTACGCTTTGTTAATTTTATCGTATGTTATTACAACCCAGGATTCCAAATGGCCTGTTACCCCGGGTGTAATGGGAGCAAATAAACACAGTAGAAAAAGTTTAGACTTATATTATCCTTCACCAATTTATAACAGCAATATGTACACTATGTACAGTGATAAGTATAGTGCACTCCACGGTAAGCAAAGCAGAAATAGAAGCCACAAGATAGCAGACCGTGCTTCAACCAGCTCTAGAATGGGAATGACAAGGGCAGACAGGAGAGTGGTACCCACATAACCTCTGCGATTGCCAAAACCATCTTCTTATTGGCTAGAACCTGGTCACTAGTTGAACGACGGGGCCCCATCATCAACTCTTAGCAACCTGGTTCGCTGGTTGGGGGAGATAGCCTGTAAATGAGGGTGTGTACGTGCGCCGAATAAAGGTTACGTACTCTTTGCATGCCACATATGTGTATTATAAATACTCTTTTAAATTGTAAGAGCACTATGTGACTTTCTCGTCAAAGCTTTCTTCAAACATTACTACTACTACTACTACTACTACTACTACTACTACTACTACTACTACTACTACTACTACTACTACTATTACTACTATTACTACTACTACTACTACTATTACTACTACTACTACTATTATTACTACTACTACTACTACTACTACTACTACTACTACTACTACTACTACTACTACTACTACTACTACTACTACTACTACTACTACTACTACTACTACTACTACTACTAGTACTACAACTACTATTACTACTACTGCTGCTGCTGCTATTACTATTACCGATAGCAATACCGGTAATAACAAATATTAAATTCCCATAGTAAGTTATATCGGGCAGAGATGCACGTCAATCAATTCGTTTGAAAAATGCACACTGTAATTGGGGAACTGGTTGGCAGAGTTTGTGGACTGGAGGCTGGCCAAGACAAAGTCATCTTAAAACCCTGCCTCACCCTCCAACTCTGCCTCACGTTGCTGCTCGTCCTCGTCTTCCTGTGTCACCTCATATTGTTGTTTAGCCTCTCCTGCTGTTCTCTCTCGTCTTGCTGCCATCTTTGTAAATTCAGCTGATGTGACAGAAACCCCCACTATAAGAACTAAGGGCAAGATTTATTTTAACCCGTTTAAATCCTTTATTCCCTCCCTTCCTTCCTTCCTTCCTTCACTCTGGGAAAAAAATGGGCGTTGCTGCTTTAAGGCAAGCTGACAGTAACAAATATTAATGGAAAGTCTAGAGGAATAGACATTAAGGAAAGCTGATAGCAACGAACACTTGAGGAGAGCTGACAGTAACTAACATTGTAAGAAACCTGACACCCACTAACATTTAGGGAATGCTGACAACTAATATTTAAGGTAAGCTGACTGCAACTATCAACTATCATTTAAGATAGGCTGACAGCAACTATCGTTTAAGACAGGCTGACAGCAACTATCATTTAATACAGACTGACAGCAACTATCGTTTAATACAGGGTGACAGCAACTATCATTTAAGACAGGCTGGCAGCAACTATCATTTAAGACAGGCTGACAGTAACTATCATTTAAGACAGGCTGACAGCAACTATAATTTAAGACAGGCTGACAGCAACTATCATTTAATCCAGGCTGACAGTAACTATCATTTAAGACAGGCTGACAGCAACTATCATTTAAGACAGGCTGACAGCAACTATCATTTAAGACAGGCTGACAGCAACTATCATTTAAGACAGGCTGACAGCAACTATCATTTAAGACAGGCTGACAGCAACTATCATTTAAGACAGGCTGACAGCAACTATAATTTAAGACAGGCTGACAGCAACCATCATTTAAGACAGGCTGACAGCAACTATCATTATAATCAAATTTCCCGATTTTTCCCCAACGATTATTTGACACAGTCACCGTACATTACGTTGCTTTGACTGAAATAATTCAGGTTATTTTTATAATCATTTTGTGTATACTGCAAGGTGAGTATATATTTTCCATTCTATTCACACATATAATGTAGAGCTATTTGCAATAATTTTTGAAGAGTCATAAAACAAGTGTTTCAAAGTTTGTATTATTGAATTAAAAATAAATGACAGGCTATGTAAACTGAGATGTTTATACACTGAGAGGTGAATAATCACAACGGATGTAGACTAAAGAATATTTATTCTGTGTATATATATATATATATACGTGATTAACATTAATCCTTATTTTAAAGATTAAAGTAATCGTGAGTGGAAAAAGTTTGTGTTTATGATATTAATGTATATATTGAGATAAATACCTGCGACTCTTGCCTCCGATGCTTTCCTTGTACTCTTGTAGGAGGGTATATGTCAGCGCCATCTATGAGCAAGGGGTGGTAGTGACAGGGACGATTCACCTGGTGGCCTCCAGGTGTTTCTCTTCTATTTTCTTCGACTGGTGGTTATTTTAACTTGGTATGACAATATCTGTTTGTATTGAGTGTGTTCCTTGCTCTGTTAATTTTATTCTTGTTTTTATTATGTGTGTGTTGTTGAATATATATTTTTAAGGCTATGAGTGCTGATTGACCTAGGTGGTCAAGCTTGGGGAAAGTGTTCACAAATCACTTAGTTTCAATATATTATGGAATTGCCCAGATAACTGCGATCAAGTCTCTGTCCCAGACTTCCGCTTGGCCGACTTCATGGCACTCAGAAATTACCTGGGTGGGCTAAATTGGGATGACCTGACTATGGGTCAGGTAGGTGGTATGCGTTGCCAATATGACGTATTTCAGAGCATAGTTCTATCTGCCCAGACAACTTTTGTTCCGAGTAGGGAAATTAGATCTAAGAAAAATGATCCAAAATGAATAAACAATAGATTAAAATATTTCGTTCGTCAAAAGAGAGGCATATATAGGTGTATCAAAAGACGGGATGGGCAGTTAAGGGTTAGGCATCATTTAGACTATGCTGCTCAGTTCTGGTCACCGTATTACAGAATGGATATAAATGCTCTGGAAAACGTACAGAGGAGGATGACAAAGATGATCCCATGTATCAGAAATCTTCCCTATGAGGATAGACTGAGGGCCCTGAATCTGCACTCTCTCGAAAGGCGTAGAATTAGGGGGATATGATCGAGGTGTATAAATGGAAAACAGGAATAAATAAAGGGGATGTAAATAGCGTGCTGAAAATATCCAGCCAAGACAAGACTCGCAGCAATGGCTTCAAGTTGGAAAAGTTCAGATTCAGGAGGGATATAGGAAAGCATTGGTTTGGTAATAGAGTTGTGGATGAGTGGAACAAACTCCCGAGTACCGTCATAGAAGCTAAAACGTGTAGTTTTAAAAATAGGTTAGATATACACGAGTGGGTGTTGGTGGGTGTGAGTTGGACCTGACTAGCTTGTGCTACTAGGTCAGATGCCGTGCTCCATCCGTAAGTGAATGTGACCTGACCTGATTAGGTTAGGGCATTGGCTTAAGCCGGTAGGAGAATTGGACCTGCCTCGCATGGGCCAGTAGACCTGCTGCAGTGTTCCTTCTTTCTAATGTTCTTATGTCAAAGTGCTCAGTAAATGTCACAACAACTCCAACAACAACAACAATCACAACAAACAATAACAACAACAATAATAATAAAAAGAACTGTTATAGCTACAACTACTACAACTACTGCTACTATTACTACAACTATTACTACTTCAACTATTACTACTAATAAAACTACTACTATTACCACTGCTACAACTACAATTACTACTACTACTACTACTACTACTGCTACTACTGCTACAACAGCAGCATCAGCAACAACAGATGGACCTCATCTCTCCCTCCATGACCACTTCTGATACACCAAAAATTATTATTCTTGTTACATTATTTTGTTAATTGTGTTGTTGTTTCTAATATTCTTATGTCTGTTTTTACTTCGATACAAATAAAATTTCCACTATTATTTGTTTATTACCCTTTACTTTAAAGCCTCCAGCTATTATGATTTTCTAGAAGTACTTCTGGTAACGTACCTATTTCTCTCCTTAGTCCATAGGAGTTGGTATGGACTCAGCCAGCGATGTGGTTTAGTTTCCATGTTGATTTGTGTTCACATTCTGGCCTCTAGCAGCAACAGCCTGGTTGACCAAGCAAGCACCAGACGAGCCTGGCCCATGGCCAGGTTCCGAGAGTAGAAAGATTCTCGAAACTCATCAGAGGTATATCAAAGGTACCTACTTATGTCACAAGCCTACTGGACTCTTGTACCATTTTCAAGAGGAGTCTCCTATACACCTTCAGCGGAGTCTCCATTCACCACTGTCATCAATAATTTTACGTTGTCCCAGTAAAAGTTTGCTAGTCACCGTTGTCCCAGTAAAAGTTTGCTAGTCAACGTTGTCCCAGTAAAAGTTTGCTAGTCACCGTTGTCCCAGTAAAAGTTTGCTAGTCACCGTTGTCCCAGTAAAAGTTTGCTAGTCACCGTTGTCCCAGTAAAAGTTTGCTAGTCACCGTTGTCCCAGTAAAAGTTTGCTAGTCACCGTTGTCCCAGTAAAAGTTTGCTAGTCACCGTTGTCCCAGTAAAAGTTTGCTAGTCACCGTTGTCCCAGTAAAAGTTTGCTAGTCAACGTTGGCCCAGTAAAAGTTTGCTAATCACCGTTGTCCCAGTAAAAGTTTGCTAATCACCGTTGGCCCAGTAAAAGTTTGCTAATCAGAGTTGTCCCAGTAATAGTTTGCTAATCAACGTTGTCCCAGTAAAAGTTTGCTAATCACCGTTGTCCCAGTAAAAGTTTGCTAGTCAACGTTGTCCCAGTAAAAGTTTGCTAATCACCGTTGGCCCAGTAAAAGTTTGCTAATCAGAGTTGTCCCAGTAATAGTTTGCTAATCAACGTTGTCCCAGTAAAAGCTTGCTAATCAACGTTGTCCCAGTAAAAGCTTGCTAATCAACGTTGTCCCAGTAAAAGCTTACTAATCGACGTTGTCCCAGTAAAAGTTTATTATGCAACGTTGTCCCAGTTTAAGCTTATTCCGCAGAATAATTTTCTTTTCACACTTGTTTTCAATTTGTTCTAATATCTGCCCAGTTGAGGCTATGAATTGTTACTGTTGTGCGTAGATTAAGGTTAGTCAGGATTCTGTGTCATTTAGGCATCCTAAATGAGGCAACGATAGTCTGGTTGGTGAAAGACAGGGCTGCAGTTGTAGGACGGAGGATCGAGTCACCAGCACTTCTTGTCTTGATCTTTAGGATTTCAGTGTTTCTTGAAATACAGTACGGCAGATTTCCCTCTCGTGAAATTTTCTTGAAGGATTCTTACACTGATGGTCAAGAAAATATATGGTGCGGCACAGGGTCCGCTACAAGGTGCGGTACTGGGTGCGGTACAGGGTGCGGTACAGGGATGCGATATAAGGTGCGGCACAAGCCTCTAATTTTCTGTGTCGTGAAGAAATGCAAAAATGTTCGACAGTAACAAAATATGAACGAGGTATATGTGGCTATCATCTCATGTTAACGTGGCAGGGAATGAGTGAATTGATGAGTTAACGGACATAGAAACACAGCAAGACTAACTTGGAAAAATACTGAAGCAAATTATAAGGACAAGCAAATTAAAAATCTGGAGGACGAGCTCACTGAGAGAAATATATTAGTCAACAGTGAATCTGTGCAACATAAACACACTAGGCTGCTAATGAACAAAATGGAATTTCTACTAAACCACAAGCTAGAGAATTCACTGCCATATCCAGCGGGCAAGAGCAGTGCAAACAAATATTAATTTTTTTTTTTTTTGGTAAAGCTAATGTAGCAGTCGGCATACATACGTATAAGTATACCACCGAGAATCCGAATGTGTGACCCTCTTGTTATTACCTGCGTAATCTCTGTTGACGTTCGAATACGCTCAAAGAGAATTCGAGCGTGTGACCACCTTGCTCCCACCTCTGTAATCTGTGTTGACGTTCGTATAAACTCCACAGAGAATCCGGGTTATCATGCAAACTGTGAAATAAATATTTGTGATGAACCTTCAGGTTTCATTTCCAGTGACGGTCTTACAAATTCAGTGCCACCACCACAACAGCATCCGGAAATCACTACTAGGGTGGGATCCGGTTACAACCACCACAATGGAACCCGGATACCATTACAACAATGGAATACGAACATTGTTACAACAATGGCTTAACTTGTTAATCTCCTCTTGCAGGGGTTACAGTTTTGTTTATAAATAAGCAGGATGTAGAACAAATGTTTCATGTTTTTGAGAGAGGAGACTTGCCGCAAATTTTCAAGGGGAGTGAGAGACAGACAGAAAGAGATAGAGAGAGAGATAGAAAGAGAGAGAGAGACAGAGAGAGAGAGAGAGAGAGAGAGAGAGAGAGAGAGAGACAGACAGACAGACAGACAGACAGACAGACAGACAGACAGACAGACGGACAGACAGACAGATTCTCTCTCAACCCAGCAACTGAAGAAACGATCTCTAGTTTGGGTCATAAAACGCAGCACAAAACTACTAAACCTCGTCACAGGAAACACGACAGACACCCGCGTACCCTGGTCTGAGACCGCGCCGCGGGGGCGGGGGCCCCCGTCCCCCTGAGATTCACCCCAGATAGGTAGACATTCTGAGTATTAATTTTGAGAACCCCACACACACACACACACCTAATCTCTAAGCTGCGAATTCTCTGCATAACATTCCCACCACATGTTGTACTCAATCACTCCATCCCCGTGCTACCAGCATCCCCGTGCTACCAGCATCCCCGTGCTACAAGCATCCCCGTGCTACCAGCATCCCCGTGCTACCAGCATCTCCGTGCTACCAGCATCCCCGTGCTACCAGCATCCCCGTGCTACTAGCATCCCCGTGCTACCAGCATCCCCGTGCTACCAGCATCCCCGTGCTAACAGCATCCCCGTGCTACCAGCATCCCCGTGCTACCAGCATCCCCGTGCTAACAGCATCCCCGTGCTACCAGCATCCCCGTGCTACCAGCATCCCCGTGCTAACAGCATCCCCGTGCTACCAGCATCCCCGTGCTACCAGCATCCCCGTGCTACCAGCATCCCCGTGCTACCAGCATCCCCGTGCTACTAGCATCCCCGTGCTACCAGCATCCCCGTGCTACCAGCATCCCCGTGCTAACAGCATCCCCGTGCTACCAGCATCCCCGTGCTACCAGCATCCCCGTGCTAACAGCATCCCCGTGCTACCAGCATCCCCGTGCTAACAGCATCCCCGTGCTACCAGCATCACCGTGCTACCAGCATCCCCGTGCTACCAGCATCCCCGTGCTAACAGCATCCCCGTGCTACCAGCATCCCCGTGCTACCAGCATCTCCGTGCTACCAGCATCCCCGTGCTACCAGCATCCCCGTGCTACTAGCATCCCCGTGCTACCAGCATCACCGTGCTACCAGCATCACCGTGCTACCAGCATCACCGTGCTACCAGCATCCCCGTGCTACTAGCATCCCCGTGCTACCAGCATCACCGTGCTACCAGCATCACCGTGCTACCAGCATCCCCGTGCTACCAGCATCACCGTGCTACCAGCATCCCCGTGCTACCAGCATCCCCGTGCTACTAGCATCCCCGTGCTACCAGCATCCCCGTGCTACTAGCATCCCCGTGCTACTAGCATCCCCGTGCTACTAGTATCCCCGTGCTACTAGAATCCCCGTGCTACCAGCATCCCCGTGCTACCAGCATCCCCGTGGTAACAGCATCCCCGTGCTACCAGCATCCCCGTGCTACCAGCATCCCCGTGCTACCTGGAGGTTACCTGGAGGTTATTCCGGGGATCAACGCCCCCGCGGCCCGGTCCATGACCAGGCCTCCCGATGGATCAGGGCCTGATCAACTAGGCTGTTACTGCTGGCCGCACGCAGTCCAACGTACGAGCCACAGCCCGGCTGATCCGGCACTGACTTTAGGTATCTGTCCAGCTCTCTCTTGAAGGCAGCCAGGGGTTTATTGGCAATTCCCCTAATGCTTGATGGGAGGCTGTTGAACAGTTTTGGGCCCCGGACACTTATGGTGTTTTCCCTTAGTGTACCAATGGCGCCCCTACTTTTTATTGGGGGCATTTTGCATCGCCTGCCCAGTCTTTTACTTTCGTAGGGAGTGATTTCTGTGTGCAGATTTGGGACCATTCCTTCCAAGATTTTCCAAGTGTAGATTATGATATATCTCTCCCTCCTGCGTTCCAACGAGTACAAGTCAAGTGCTTCCAAGCGTTCCCAGTAGTTAAGGTGCTTGACAGAACTTATACGTGCAGTAAAGGATCTCTGTACACTCTCTAGATCTGCGATTTCACCTGCTTTGAATGGAGCTGTTAATGTACAGCAGTATTCCAGCCTAGAGAGAACAAGTGATTTGAAAAGGATCATCATGGGCTTGGCATCTCTCGTTTTGAAAGTTCTCATTATCCATCCTATCATTTTCTTTGCACGTGCGATCGTGGCACTGTTGTGATCCTTGAAAGTGAGATCCTCAGACATTACTACTCCCAGGTCCCTTACATTATTTTTCCGCTCTATTGTATGGCCGGAGTCAGTAGTATATTCTGTTCTAGTTATTATCTCCTCCAGTTTTCCATAACGGAGTAGTTGGAATTTGTCCTCATTGAACATCATATTGTTTACCGTTGCCCACTGGAAAACTTTGTTTATATCTTCTTGGAGGTTAACCGCGTCCTCAGCAGATGACAGCCTCATGCAGATCCTAGTATCATCCGCAAAGGATGATACGGTGCTGTGGTGTATATCTATGTCTATGTCTGATATGAGGATGAGGAATAAGATGGGGGCGAGTACTGTGCCTTGTGGAACAGAGCTCTTCACTATGGCAGCCTCCGATTTAACTCTGTTGACCACTACTCTTTGTGTTCGATTTGTTAGGAAGTTGAAGATCCATCTCCCCACTTTCCCAGTTATTCCTTTAGCACGTATTTTATAGGCTATTACGCCATGATCGCATTTGTCAAATGCTTTTGCAAAGTCTGTGTATATTACATCTGCATTCTGATTTTCTTCCAGTGCATCCAAGGCCATGTCATAGTGATCCAGTAGTTGTGAGAGGCAGGAGCGACCTGCCCTGAACCCATGTTGCCCTGGATTGTGCAGATTTTGGGAATCCAGGTGATTTGCAATCCTGCTTCTTAGCACTCTTTCAAAGATTTTTATGATGTGGGACGTCAGAGCTATTGGTCTATAGTTCTTAGCTAATGCTTTGCTGCCACCTTTATGGAGTGGGGCTATATCCGTTGTTTTAAGTGACTGGAATTTCACCCATGTCCAAGCTCCTCCTCCATAGTGTACTTAGGGCACGCGAGAGGGGTTTCTTGCAGTTCTTAATGAAAACAGAGTTCCACGAGTCTGGGCCCGGGGCTGAGTGCATAGGCATATTGTCAATGGCTTTTCGAAATCTATCGGAGTTAGGGTAATGTCGAAAATCTGGCATACATTTATGGAGTTTTGAGGCTCATTCATGAAGAAATCATTTGGGTCGTCGATCCTCAGACCGATTAGTGGTTCACTAAACACAGAGCCGTACTGGGATTTCAATATTTCACTCATTTCCTTGTTGTCATCTGTGTAAGTCCCATCCTGTCTGAGTAAGGGCCCGATACTAGATGTGGTATTTGCCTTGTTTTTGGCATATGAAAAGAAATATTTAGAATTTCTTTCAATTTCACTAATAGCTTTAAGCTCCTCCTGCCTCTCCTGGTTCCTGTAAGAGTCATTTAGCTTAAGTTCGATAGTTTCCACTTCCCTGGTCAGCGCCTCCTTTCGTGTATCAGATATTCTAGCACTCCTGAGGAGCTCAGTGACTCTTCTTCGTCTTCTGTAGAGGGAGCGTCTTTTTCTCTCCAGTTTACTCCTGCTCTTCTTCTTTCTTAGGGGAATATGCCTAGAACATGCTTCGGCTACCAGGAAGTTGATCCTTTCAAGGCACTGGTTTGGATCCATGTCATTTAAGACATCTTCCCAACATGTTTCGTTTAGGACATGGTTTACCTGGTCCCAGTTGATGTTCTTGTTGTTGAAGTTGTATTTTGTGAAGACACCTTCACAGGTACATGCATTCTGCTGATCAGGACCCCTATGCATGTACGTCTGGACTTCGATTAGATTGTGATCGGAATTAGTTGTTTTTGATATTCTTATGTCTCTTATCAGGTCCTCATTATTTGTGAAGATAAGGTCAAGTGTGTTTTCTAGTCTTGTTGGCTCCACTATCTGCTGGCTTAAGGTGTGTTTTTCGCAGAGACTTAGTAGCTCATGTGTGTGTGACCTTTCATCTGCACTACCTCCGAGGATTGTTTCAGCTATAACATTATTTGCTACATTCTTCCATTTTGTATGCCTTAGGTTGAAATCACCAAGCAGTAAGATGTTTGGGGATGGAGCTGGAAGGTTTTCCAAACAGTAATCAATTTTCAGTAGCTGTTCCTTGAACTGTTGTGAGGTTGCATCTGGTAGCTTGTATACAACCACAATGACTAGGTTTTGGTTCTCGATCTTTATTGATAGAACTTCAACTACCTCATTTGTGGTGTTCAGCAACTCCATGTAGATAAGGGACTCTTTGACATACAGGCCAACCCCCCCCCCCCCCTTGTTGCCTGTTTTTTCTGTCGCATCTAAAAAGGTTGTAACCACTTATCCATATTTCACTGTCAAAGTGATCTTTTGTGTGAGTCTCTGTGAAGGCTGCAAACATTGCATTAGACTCCTCTAGAAGTCCACTGATAAAAGGTATTTTGTTGTTGGTGGATGGCTTAAGGCCCTGTATATTAGCAAATATGAACGAGGTTGTATTCTGTGTTCGTTGGGGGGATTTTGTTATTGGCATCAGTAGTTGTAATTCTGGAGGGCCATGGGTGGCCACTGGCTGCACCTCCAGTCCAACAAGGCTCCAAGGTGGTGGACTATTTTTGTTATTTCCTTCCATTTTCTTTTTTCGTTTCCTGCCACTAAAAAATTACCTGGAGTTGGGTTGTCGTAGCTACTATTGTTTGTCTTGTGGGGTCTGTGCCTCCTGGTCCCTTTTAGATGGTATGCAGGGCACTCGATGTTGTTACACTGCTTCTGGAGGACCGAGGAGTGGCACATTTTTGGGTGAAAGAAAGTACAGAAAGAAGAACGACACACTCCTTTAGACAGGAGGTCGCTACATTTTTTGGGATGGTCAAAGTTGCATGTCCCATTTTTTTCCCCTGTTATTCCATGCTTACAGATGCCCCAAGCATAATATTTGCACAAATTCACCTTTGGTTGAGAATTTTTGGGAGGTGTGTTGTCAATTTCTGCAGGTTCTGGGACTGCACTATAATCCTCAGTATCCAAGCCAGGGCCACCCCGTCCTGGATTCCATCTACTTTCCCCAGTAGAGGAAGAAGGAGGAGACTCCTCTCCAACATCTGTACTGTGGGCCACGGTCTTGTGCAATGATGGTTGTATATTTACAGTTTTAGATGGTTGTATATTTACTGTTTTTGTGGTGGTTTTGTTAGTGTCCCTAGGAGAGTCTGGGCTGGCAGTAAGGCTGGGGGCTGGGTCTGGGTCGGCACTGAGGCTGGGGGCTGGGGCTGGGTCTGGGTCAGCGGCTGGGCCTGGGCCAGTGGCTGGGCCTGGGCCAGCAGCTGGGCCTGGGCCAGCACCAGCACTGTGGGTATTAGTGTTATGACTGGGAGAGCCTGGGCCAGCACCAGCACTGTGGGTATTAGTGCTATGACTGGGGGAGCCTGGGCCAGCACCAGCACTGTGGGTATTAGTGCTATGACTGGGGGATGGGTCTGGCTTAGCACCATGTGGGTGACTAGATAGTTTCGAGTCATCTGTTGTGGTATGGACATTCTGCATTTTTTGATACACTATCTCTTGCTCCCATGTTTTATATATTTTTGGTAGACTATCCAAGAGGTCATCCTTGTTTTCTTGATTATTTTTATCATTTATTACTCTCCTTAGTACCTTTCTGATACCTGCCCAAAGTTCTACATCTTTATTGCACAACCAGAAGCACCTTGCTAGTTCGAGGTCATTTTTTGAGGCTGTATTTAGTCTAGTACAAGAGATATGGTGTTTGGAAGAGCATAGGTTGCATGTGATTCTGGATTTCCTTCCAAGGATTTTTTTACATGTCCCATAGATATGCTGTGCTGACATCCTGTCTGTATCCTACTACACTCTGTATGCCACGGAAGAAAACTGATTTCCACTTTACCTTTCTCTTGCTGGTGCCAGTGATATGCAAGATGTATTTATACGAACCAAGTTTGCAGTATGTGGGTGGTGGTGTAGGGTGGGTGGTAGGTGTAGGGTGGTTGTGAGCTGGGCAGGACTTGCCCACACTGCCACACTTCACTATTTTTTTTTTTTACTATTATTATTATTATTATTATTTAAATTCCTTTTATGTAGTGCTGTACACTGTTTATCTCAAGGATATACACTGTATTCTTTCAAAATACACTTTTCACTGCGCTATACTGGGATCATTGTTTTATTATTTACACAGCAGCTAGGCCTATGCTAACTTTCCCCTACACTTCTAAGGAAAAGATTATTTCCTGTTTAGTAGAGGTAACGGTTGTATGCTCAATTTATGTATGCTATGATTCCCTGCACCTCAATGCTACCACCACTCGTTTCATATCTTATGACTATAGTAGTTACTTATCCGGTATTAACACTTCACTGGACCTCTGGCAATAGTTCGCTAGTGCCAGTCGCTTGTAAGATATTCCCCTATCTACACTATATATTGTATGCTATACTTGCGGATAATTAAGATTACTCTTATCTACAATTTAGTTCACTATGTCACTGCACATATATATCCTTGTCACTCATTATATTACTTATAGATAGATCGATATTTGTTTATTTCCACTTGTGTCGACATCCGGCAATAATTCACTAGTGCTGGTCAGGACTATTTCCCACGGTAACCGTTTCTCCACCGGCACTCTCCATGTAACACTATAATCCAGCATCCCCGTGCTACCAGCATCCCCGTGCTACCAGCATCCCCGTGCTACCAGCATCCCCGTGCTACCAGCATCCCCGTGCTACCAGCATCCCCGTGCTACCAGCATCCCCGTGCTACCAGCATCCCCGTGCTACCAGCATCCCCGTGCTACCAGCATCCCCGTTCTACCAGCATCCCCGTGCTACCAGCATCCCCGTGCTACCAGCATCCCCGTTCTACCAGCATCCCTGTGCTACCAGCATCCCGGTGCTACCAGCATCCCCGTGCTACCAGCATCCCCGTGCTGCCAGCATCCCCGTGCTGCCAGCATCCCCGTGCTACCAGAAACGCCGTGCTACTAGCATCCCCGTGCTACCAGCATCCCCGTGCTACCAGCATCCCCGTGCTACCAGCATCCCAGTGCTACCAGCATCCCCGTGCTACCAGCATCCCCGTGCTACCAGCATCCCCGTGCTACCAGCATCCCCGTGCTACCAGCATCCCCGTGCTGCTAGCATCCCCGTGCTACCAGCATCCCCGTGCTACCAGCATCCCCGTGCTACCAGCATCCACGTGCTACCAGCATCCCCGTGCTACCAGCATCCCCGTGCTACCAGCATCCCCGTGCTACCAGCATCCCCGTGCTACCAGCATCCCCGTGCTACCAGCATCCCCGTGCTACCAGCATCCCCGTGCTACCAGCATCCCCGTGCTGCTAGCATCCCCGTGCTACCAGCATCCCCGTGCTACCAGCATCCCCGTGCTACCAGCATCCCCGTGCTACCAGCATCCCCGTTCTACCAGCATCCCCGTGCTACCAGCATCCCCGTGCTACCAGCATCCCCGTGCTACCAGCATCCCCGTGCTACCAGCATCCCCGTGCTACCAGCATCCCCGTGCTACCAGCATCCCCGTGCTACCAGCATCCCCGTGCTACCAGCATCCCCCTGCTACCAGCATCCCCCTGCTACCAGCATCCCCGTGTTACCAGCATCCCCGTGCTACCAGCATCCCCGTGCTACCAGCATCCCTGTGCTACCAGCATCCCCGTGCTACCAGCATCCCCGTGCTACCAGCATCCCCGTGCTACCAGCATCCCTCTGCTACCAGCATCCCCGTGCTACCAGCATCCCCGTGCTACCAGCATCCCCGTGCTACCAGCATCCCCGTGCTACCAGCATCCCCGTGCTACCAGCATCCCCGTGCTACCAGCATCCCCGTGCTACCAGCATCCCCGTGCTGCGAGCATCCCCGTGCTACCAGCATCCCCGTGCTACCAGCATCCCCGTGCTACCAGCATCCCCGTGCTACCAGCATCCCCGTTCTACCAGCATCCCCGTGCTACCAGCATCCCCGTGCTACCAGCATCCCCGTGCTACCAGCATCCCCGTGCTACCAGCATCCCCGTGCTACCAGCATCCCCGTGCTACCAGCATCCCCGTGCTACCAGCATCCCCCTGCTACCAGCATCCCCCTGCTTCCAGCATCCCCGTGCTACCAGCATCCCCCTGCTACCAGCATCCCCGTGCTACCAGCATCCCCGTGCTACCAGCATCTCCGTGCTACCAGCATCCCCGTGCTACCAGCATCCCCGTGCTACCAGCATCCCCGTGCTACCAGCATCCTACTGACGGATTATTCTAGAGTTTCCAAGCATCAACAGCAGCAAGTCCAGCACAGATTAAAGCACAGCTGCTGCTGCTGCTGCTGCTGCTGCT
The DNA here is from genome assembly GCF_038502225.1 of Cherax quadricarinatus. NCBI lineage: Eukaryota > Metazoa > Arthropoda > Malacostraca > Decapoda > Parastacidae > Cherax > Cherax quadricarinatus. The sequence goes on along the minus strand of NC_091323.1, from coordinate 12,468,096 downwards.
GCTGCTGCTGCTGCTGCTGCTGCTGCTGCTGCTGCTGCTGCTGCTGCTGCTGCTGCTGCTGCTGCTGCTGCTGCTGCTGCTGCTGCTGCTGCTGCTGCTGCTGCTGCTGCTGCTGCTGCTGCTGCTGCTGCTGCTGCTGCTGCTGCTGCTGCTGCTGCTGCTGCTGGCTGCTGGTGCTGTTGCTGCTGGCTGGCTGGCTGGCTGGCTGGCTGGCTGGCTGGCTGGTTGACTGGCTGGCTGGCTGGCTGGCTGGCTGTCTGTCTTTTTTAGTCACAGCTAAACGAGCGGTACCGCACAGGACATGCAAAGGTGTCACCCGATGAGAGGTGTTTTCATACTGTGACTGGTCGGGCCAGTTTTAAGTCGTTTGGAGGATCTTTGTAACATTAACATGTCGGCTCTCCACGCCAAAGAACATTATGTACAAGTTTTTTATAAAACACACAAACACACACACACACCCACACACACCCACACACACCCACACACACCCACACCCACACACACCCACACACACCCACACACACCCACACACACCCACACACATCCACACACACCCACACACACCCACACACACCCACACACACCCACACACACCCACCCACATCCACACACACCCACACACACCCACACACACCCACACACACCCACACCCACACACACCCACACACACCCACCCACACACACCCACACACACCCACACACACCCACACACACCCACACACACCCACACACACCCACACACACCCACACACACCCACACACACCCACACCCACACACACCCACACACACCCACACACACCCACACACACCCACACACACCCACACACACCCACACACACCCACACACATCCACACACACCCACACACACCCACACACACCCACACACATCCACACACACCCACACACACACACACCCACACACACCCACACACCCACACACACCCACCCACACACACCCACACCCACACACACCCACACACCCACACACACCCACTCACATTCACACACACCCACACACCCACACACACCCACACACCCACACACATCCACACACATCCACACACACACACACACACATACACACACACACACACACACACACACACACACACACACACACACACACATACACACACACCAACACACACCCACACACACACACACACACCCACACACTTCCACACACACCCACACACACACACACCCACACACACCCACACACCCACACACACCCACCCACACACACCCACACCCACACACACCCACACACCCACACACACCCACACACATCCATACACACCCACACACCCACACACACCCACACACCCACACACCCACACACATCCACACACATCCACACACACACACACACACACACACACACACACACACACACACACACACACACACACACACACACACACACACACACACATATACACATACATACATACATACATACACACACACACACAGTGTAGTGGGTCACAAGCGCCAGGCTCCGAGAATCTTAGTGCTTTTAGGGCGTGTTTTAGCAGCTAGAAGCAACCAGTGTTAGTGACAACGTCAGTGAACAACCCTACAAGTGATAACCAGTGTATTAGCAAACATAAATAAAGTGAAGGCGAGAGAAAGCCTGAAATTATACAACAAAATTTCAAAGCGCCAGTCGTTGAGGCCTAGTTGGCACCTGTTGCCACATTGTTACACATATACAAAGTACAAATCGAGTGACTAAAGAGAAAAGACCAAATAGAATTAAGAGAGGCATAAAGTGATAACCAGTGTATTAGCAAACATAAATAAAGTGAAGGCGAGAGAAAGCCTGAAATTATACAACAAAATTTCAAAGCGCCAGTCGTTGAGGCCTAGTTGGCACCTGTTGCCACATTGTTACACATATACAAAGTACAAATCGAGTGACTAAAGAGAAAAGATCAAATAGAATTAAGAGAGGGTGGTAACGACAAAATGTGATGTAGCACACAGAGTGAACAAGCTAGCCAGAAAGGGGATATATATATATATATACATACATATACATAAATATATATAAGCAGAGGTGGTGGCAGCAGTAGGCCTGAGGGAGTAGCGCCACCATAACAGGCTGGGTGTCATCACAAATAAGTAGTGTACTTACCAAAAGTGAAGTGTAAATTATAAAAGTAGCAGTATACAAGTGATAAGTGTGGTAAATGAGGACTCAAAAGGGCAACGAGTTAAAATTAGCGAAGAAGCCAGCGGCGGAAGGGCGAGGTGCACGAGTCATCGTACAGCAAGCATCGTCCAGCGAGCATCGTACATCAGGCATCTGGATGGACGTCCCCTCTGACCAGTAACGTACAAATCACCTGTTTTGTGGTTGGCGGGGAGTCTGAGTGATAGAGCCGGCCCAGCGGTCACTGGTAACTCGATATCTAAACCCTGCTCCAGAGCGATTATCATACACACAACACCTAGCAGTAGTAGGAAGATAAACTTTGTAGGAGTAAGGATTAAGCTGGAGGATTAAGTCGTGGCTAATGGGACTACAGCCCTGACAACAGTTTCGAGAGATAATGGTCTAGGACACAAAGACAGTACAATCTGAGAAGCAAGTACTGGGTACACATGTAGTAAAAGGTATTACATAACTAGGTGAAAGAATGACTTGTTAACACACGCTAGTATTATAATTATTAGAACTACTTTCAGTGTTAATGGTATCTCATTAGTATTACGGATACACAGAAGTGAATTGTATTTCTGGGACATATAAACAACTGACGTGCTCACACACACACACACGCGCGCACACACATACACACTCGGGGCCAGGAGATGGGTCTCGACCCCTGAAACCACAACTAGGTGAGTACACACAGCTGATCCTTGGAATTTAACCGCCTCCCCCACAGACCTCTTACCTTTCCCCTCCCTCGCGTTTCTCCCTCTCAATACCCTCTTTCCCTCCTTTCTCCCTCTCTCTCTCTTTCTCTCCCTCTCCCTCTCTTTCTCCCTCTCTCTACCCTTTCTCTCCCCCTCACATTTCTCTCTCTCCCCCTTGGTCTTATCCCTCACCCCCATACTCTCTCCTCTCTCTCCCTCTTTCTACCCTTTCTCTCTCCTCTCTCTCCCTCTTTCTACCCTTTCTCTCTCTCCCCCACACCCTCTCCCTCCTCTACACATGTAGTAAAAGGTAGTACATAACTGGGTGAAAGAATGACTTGTTAACACACGCTAGTATTATAATTAGAACTACTCTCAGTGTTAGTGGTATCTCATTAGTATTACGGATACACAGAAGTGAATTGTATTTCTGGGACATATAAACAACTGACGTGCTCACACACACACACACGCGTGCACACACATACACACTCGGGGCCAGGAGCTGGGTCTCGACCCCGAAACCACAACTAGGTGAGTACACACAGCTGATCCTTGGAATTTGACTGCCTCCCCCACAGACCTCTTACCTTTTCCCTCCCTCGCGTTTCTCTCTCTCATAGCCTTCTTCCCTCCTTTCTCCCTCTCTCTCTCTTTCTCTCCCTCTCCCTCTCCCTCTCTTTCTCCCTCTCTCTACCCTTTCTCTCCCCCCTCACATTTCTCTCCCTCCCCCTTGGTCTTATCCCTCACCCCCATACTCTCTCCTCTCTCTCCCTCTTTCTACCCTTTCTCTCTCCTCTCTCTCCCTCTTTCTACCCTCTCTCTCTCTCCCCCACACCCTCTCCCTCCTCTAGCCTTCTGTCTGTGGTAATAAAAAGTAAAAAAAAAAAAAAAAAAAAAAAAAAAAATGGGTGGCCTTAGAGGACGGAAACCCAGAGATCTGGTGGACGAACCAGGGAGGAAAGACTGGGAGCTAGAGCTCCAAAAAAGGGAGGAAGAGTGGGGAAGGAAGATAGTAGAGCTTGGTAAGAAAATGGAGGAGCGGATAGCTGAAGAGTGCAGGAAGTGGGAAGTACAGGTCTTAGCAGCAGAAGCTAGGATACAGTGCTTAGAAGAGAAACTGCAAAGCCTGAAACAGATTAGAGAGACAAATGACAATTCAGGTGTGACATCAGGAAATTCAAAGTCAGGCGCAGACAAGGGGATGGTAAGCAACAACGGAGACATGCCGAACATGAAGGCCCTATCAGACCCACGTGGGGCCAGGGAAAAGACGACGAGCACACTAAGATCAAACGACAGGTCCGAAGACAATGAAGGTATGCTATATGCAGAGATTCTAACAGCCAACTGCAGTAGCAAGGGACAGCTGGTCAGGAAAGACAGTCCACTGAGAATAGAAGTTTCAGATATGACAGGGACTGAAGGCAAGAACATGTCAATGGAAGGAAATAAAATGCCTCAGAGGACGCAGATGGAGACTCAGTGGGAGGAGGAAAGGGCGAGGTCAGTTTTTGTGTACGGGCTCCAAGAAGCCAAGGGGGCCAACTTTGAAGAAATAAAACAGGAGGAGAAAAAAATGATTGAAGGCATCATGAAAACAATAGGGGAGGGCAATATGACCCAGGTGACAAATTTTCAGAGAATTGGGTGGTTTGCGAGTGGAAGGATACGGCCTGTCAGAGTAACTTTCAAGGAAGAATCAGTTCGAACCAGGATTCTGCAAGAGAAAGCAAGACTGAGGGACAAAGAGGGGTACCAGAGAGTATACCTCGACCGCGACAGAACACAAGAAGAAAGGACTACACTGAAAGAGAGGGTACAGAGACGCAAGGAGGAACGAGAAGCAATGAAAATGAGCAGGACCCAGACACAGGAGGAAGGGCAAACACACCCCACAGAATCTCCCACCAAAAGACTCCACCCGCGACATTCCCAACGCAACTGAGCAACCTATACTACAACCCACTCACTGTTCCCTCTGCCACCAATCCCCATATCACAAACCTCACCCCAACAGCTGTCCCTTATGGGCATTCTGACCCCACCCCCATCAACACAAACCCCACCTACACCACAGCCCCATATAGGCCCCCACCAAGGCTCTCGCTCCCCCAACCCCAATATTCTGGCATGACCACAATGATAGAAAAGAAGCTAAAGGTTTGGTACACAAACGCGGATGGAATAATGAATAAACATGAGGAGTGGAATGAAAGAATCAGTGAAAAATCCCCAGACATCATAGCAGTCACAGAAACAAAACTCGCTGAGACAATAACAGACACAATCTTCCCAACAGGATATCAGATCCTGAGGAAAGATAGAAGGAGTAGAGGGGGAGGAGGGGTTGCACTGCTCATAAAACACCGATGGGGATTTGAGGAAATGGAAGGCATGGACATGATTGGAGAAAGAGACTACATTGTAGGTACAATTCAGTCCGGAGAACATAAAGTAGTCATTGGAGTGATGTATAACCCACCACAGAACTGCAGGAGGCCAAGAGAAGAGTACGAAGAAAACAACAGGGTGATGGTGGACACACTGGCTGAGGTGGCAAGAAGAGCTCACTCGAGCAGAGCAAAGTTACTGGTAATGGGCGATTTCAACCACAGGGAGATCGACTGGGAAAACCTGGAGCCACATGGGGGTCCCGAAACATGGAGAGCCAAGATGATGGATGTGGTACTTGAAAACCTCATGCATCAACATGTCAGGGACACAACCAGAGAGAGAGGGGAGGATGAGCCAGCAAGACTGGATCTTGTGTTCACCCTGAGCAGTTCAGACATTGAGGACATCACTTATGAGAGGCCCCTTGGAGCTAGCGATCATGTGGTTCTGAGTTTTGACTATATAGTAGAGTTACAAGTGGAGAAGGTAACAGGAACTGAAGGGGACAGGCCAAACTATAAAAGGGGGGACTACACAGGTATGAGAAACTTCCTGCAGGAGGTTCAGTGGGACAGAGAAATGGTAGGAAAATCAGTAAACGAGATGATGGAATATGTGGCAACAAAGTGCAAGGAGGCAGAGGAAAGTTTTGTTCCCAAGGGAAACGGAAATAATAGGAAGACCAAAACGAGTCCTTGGTTTACCCGAAGGTGTAGGGAGGCAAAAACTAAGTGCAACAGAGAATGGAAAAGGTACAGGAGGCATAGGACCCAGGAAAACAAGGAGATTAGTAGAAGAGCCAGAAACGAGTATGCACAGATAAGGAGGGAGGCCCAGCGACAGTATGAAAACGACATAGCATCGAAAGTCAAATCTGACCCGAAACTGCTGTATAGCCACATTAGGAGGAAGACAACAGTCAAGGACCAGGTGATAAGGCTGAGGAAAGAAGGTGGAGAACTCACAAGAAACGATCAAGAGGTATGTGAGGAGCTAAACAAGAGATTTAAGGAAGTATTTACAGTAGAGACAGGAAGGACTCTGGGGGGACAGACCAGACGGGGACACCAGCAAGGAATACACCAACAAGTGTTGGACGACATACATACAGATGAGGAGGAGGTGAAGAAACTGCTAAGGGACATCGATACCTCAAAGGCAATGGGACCAGACAACATCTCCCCGTGGGTCCTTAGAGAGGGAGCAGATATATTGTGCGTGCCACTTACCACAATCTTCAACACATCCCTGGAAACTGGGCAACTACCTGAGGTATGGAAGACGGCAAATGTAGTTCCCATTTTTAAAAAAGGAGACAGAAAAGAGGCACTAAACTATAGACCTGTGTCATTGACGTGTATAGTATGCAAAATTATGGAGAAGATTATCAGGAGGAGAGTGGTGGAGCACCTGGAACGGAACAGGAGTATAAATGCCAACCAGCACGGATTCACGGAAGGCAAATCCTGTGTCACAAACCTTCTGGAGTTTTATGATAAAATAACAGAAGTAAGACAAGAGAGAGAGGGGTGGGTTGATTGCATCTTCTTGGACTGCAAGAAGGCCTTTGACACAGTTCCTCACAAGAGATTAGTGCAGAAGCTAGAGCACCAGGCGCATATAACAGGAAGGGCACTGCAATGGATCAGAGAATACCTGACAGGGAGGCAACAACGAGTCATGGTACGTAATGATGTATCACAGTGGGCACCTGTGACGAGCGGGGTCCCACAGGGGTCGGTCCTAGGACCAGTGCTATTTTTGGTATATGTGAACGACATGACGGAAGGGTTAGACTCAGAAGTGTCCCTGTTTGCAGATGATGTGAAGTTAATGAGGAGAATTAAATCTGATGAGGACCAGGCAGGACTTCAAAGAGACCTGGACAGACTGGACACCTGGTCCAGCAAATGGCTTCTCGAATTTAATCCTGCCAAATGCAAAGTCATGAAGATGGGGGAGGGGCACAGAAGACCACAGACAGAGTATAGGCTAGGTGGCCAAAGACTGCAAACCTCACTCAAGGAGAAAGATCTTGGGGTGAGTATAACACCGAGCATGTCTCCGGAAGCACACATCAATCAGATAACTGCTGCAGCATATGGGCGCCTGGCAAACCTGAGAACAGCATTCCGATACCTAAGTAAGGAATCATTCAAGACACTGTACACCGTGTATGTCAGGCCCATACTGGAGTATGCAGCACCTGTTTGGAACCCGCACTTGATAAAGCACGTCAAGAAACTAGAGAAAGTACAAAGGTTTGCGACAAGGTTAGTTCCAGAGCTAAGGGGAATGTCCTATGAGGAAAGATTAAGGGAAATCGGCCTGACCACACTGGAGGACAGGAGGGTCAGGGGAGACATGATAACGACATATAAAATACTGCGTGGAATAGACAAGGTGGACAAAGACAGGATGTTCCAGGGAGGGGACACAGAAACAAGAGGCCACAATTGGAAGTTGAAGACACAAATGAGTCAGAGAGATAGTAGGAAGTATTTCTTCAGTCATAGAGTTGTAAGGCAGTGGAATAGCCTAGAAAATGACGTAGTGGAGGCAGGAACCATACACAGTTTTAAGACGAGGTTTGATAAAGCTCATGGAGCGGGGAGAGAGAGGGCCTAGTAGCAACCGGTGAAGAGGCGGGGCCAGGAGCTAGGACTCGACCCCTGCAACCACAAATAGGTGAGTACAAATAGGTGAGTACACACACACACACACTCACACTCACACACACATGCAAATATCCAGACTCACACATACTCTTCCCCCCACCGACATCTCACTCTTTCCCCTGATCCCACCCCTCCCTCTTTCACCCTCCCCCTCCCCACTTCTCCCTCCTTCCCCCTCTCCCTCTCCCATTCACCCACTTGCTTCTCTCTCCTTCCCACTCCCCATATTCCACCCTAAATCCCCTTCCCCACTCTCCCACATAGCCACAGTTTCTCCTCTACCTTCCCCCCCCACACTCTGACATAAACACTACTAACCTAACACACAGAATTACATAAGTTTCCCACTATGAGGCAATCAGGATAAAACAAAAATGGGTTGCCAGAGAGCAGGAAGGAAAACCAAGGGACAGGAGGAGGAAGCTGCAAAGAAAGATTGGGCAGCAGAGCTCATAAAAAGGGAACATGAATGGGAAAAGAAACTAGAAGAACTTAGCATGAGAATGGAAGAGAGGATAGATATGGAAAGCAGGAAGTGGGAGGTGCAAGTCAAAGCAGCAGAGGCTAGGATACAGAGTTTAGAAGAGGAACTGAAAAATCTGAAACAGCCTAAAGAACTAAAGAACATTTTGGGATTGACAACAGAGACTGCTACCTCAGTCACAAATAAGGGGACTGTAGGGAAAGAAGGAGCAAAACTGCATGTAGAAGCTCAATCAGTGGAGACTGTAGTAAATGAAAGAGCTAAGCTATATGTGGAGGCCCTAACAGACCACAGCAGAGCCCAGGGAAAGCCGAGAAGGGAAAATGACAGGCCACTGAGCCCAAGTACATTAGCTAGTGAAACTGAAGAAAGGAAAGCTCCAATGGAGGAAATTAAATTGAATGAGTGGATACACAAGGATATGCAGTGGGAGAATGAAACAGTGAGGTCAGTCTTTGTGTATGGGCTCCAGGAAGTTGAAGGGAAAACATATGAAGCAAGAAAACAAGGGAAAAAAAGCAATTGAAAGCATCATAAAAGCAATAAGAGAAAACGACATGACCCAGATGGAAATTTTCGGAGAATAGGGGGTATGTAAAAAAATGAACCCGGCCAGTGAAAGTGACCTTCAAGGCAGAATTAACTCGGAACAGGATCCTGCAGGAGAAAGCACGATTAAGGGGCATGCAGGCATACAGGAAGGTGTATCTTGACCGCGACAGAACGCAAGAAGAAAGACAGAAACTGAGAGAGATGGTACAAAGGCGAAAGGAGGAAAGAGAGGGGATGGAGAAGGCAGACAGGAGATCCAAGACCCAGGGAGAAAATCAAATACAGCCTCCCAAAAGAAGCCCCTCAACCAAGTCAACCACAGTGCAACCAAACACTCTAAACCAAAACACCAATGCCACATCCAATGCCCCCACCCACTGCATTACAAATTCCACCCCCACAGCAACCATCCATAGTTCCCTATCAGGTCTCCCACTTCCCCAACCCCAGTATACCTCCCAGACCACAGTCTTAGAAAAGAAGTTGAAGGTGTGGTATACAAATGCAGATAGAATAACAAATAAGTATGAGGAGTGGCATGAAAGAATCAAGGAGACATCCCCAGACATAATAGCATTCACAGAAACAAAACTCACCAGAATAATAACAGATTCAATCTTTCCATCCGGATATCAAATCCTCAGGAAAGACAGAGGGAGGAAAGGGGGAGGAGGAGTTGCACTGCTCATTAAAAACCAGTGGGGGTTTGAGAAAATGGAAGGAATGGATGGCACGGGCGAAAGGGACTACTTAGTAGGAACAATCCAGTCTGAGGGACATAAGGTGATAATTGCAGTAATGTACAACCCACCACAGAACTGCAGGAGGCCAAGAGAAGAATACGATGAGAGCAACAGAGCAATGGTCGACACACTAGCCGAGGTGGCCAGGAGAGCACACATGGGGGGAGCAAAGTTACTAGTTATGGGTGATTTCAATCACAAGGAGATTGACTGGGAAAACCTGGAGCCCCATGGGGGTCCCGAAACATGGAGAGCCAAGATGATGGATGTGGTACTGGAAAACCTCATGCATCAACATGTTAGAGACACTACCAGAGAGAGAGGAGAGGATGAACCAGCAAGACTGGACCTTGTATTCACCTTGAGTAGTTCTGACATCGAGGATATCATGTATGAAAGGCCCCTGGGAGCTAGTGATCATGTGGTTCTGTGCTTCGACTACATAGTTGAGCTCCAAGTGGAGAGAGCAGCAGGAATAGGGTGGGAAAAACCAAACTACAAAAGGGGGAACTACTCAGGCTTGAGGAACTTCTTTCAAGACATTCAGTGGGAGAGGGAACTGACAGGAAAACCAGTACAAGAAATGATGGACTATGTGGCAACAAAATGCAAGGAGGCAGAGGAGAGGTTTGTTCCCAAGGGAAACAGAAATAATGGGAAGAACAGAACGAGTCCTTGGTTCACCCAAAGGTGTAGGGAGGCAAAAACTAGGTGTACTAGAGAATGGAAAAGGTACAGAAGACAGAGAACTCAGGAAAATAAAGAGATTAGAAGAAGAGCCAGAAACGAATTTGCACAGATAAGAAGGGAGGCTCAGCGGCAATACGAAAATGACATAGCATCGAAAGTCAAGACTGACCCGAAGCTGTTGTACAGCCACATCAGGAGGAAAACAACAGTCAAGGACCAGGTAATCAGACTGAGGAAGGGTGATGGGGAATTCACAGGAAACGACCGGGAGGTATGTCAGGAGCTCAACACAAGATTTAAAGAAGCATTTACAGTGGAAACCAGTAGGACTCCAGGAAATCAGAGCAGGGGGGTGCACCAGCAAGTGCTGGATGAGGTACATATAACCAAGGAGGAGGTGAAGAAGCTGCTCTGCGAACTTGACACTTCAAAGGCGGTGGGACCAGACAACATCTCTCCATGGGTCCTTAAAGAGGGAGCAGAGACATTGTGTGTACCATTAACAAAGATCTTCAACACATCATTTGAAACTGCGCAACTCCCCGAGGTATGGAAGACGGCAAATGTAGTCCCAATTTTTAAAAAGGGAGACAGACATGAGGCACTAAACTACAGACCTGTATCACTAACGTGTATAGTATGCAAGGTCATGGAGAAGATCATCAGGAGGAGAGTGGTGGAGCACCTGGAAAGAAACAAGTGTATAATTGACAACCAGCATGGTTTCAGGGAGGGAAAATCCTGTGTCACAAACCTATTAGAGTTTTATGACAAGGTGACAGAAGTAAGACAAGAGAGAGAGGGGTGGATCGACTGCATTTTTTTGGACTGCAAGAAGGCCTTCGACACAGTTCCTCACAAGAGGTTACTGCAAAAGCTAGAGGATCAGGCACACATAACAGGAAAGGCACTGCAATGGATAAGAGAATACCTTACAGGGAGGCAACAACGAATCATGGTACGTGACGAGGTGTCAAAGTGGGCGCCTGTGACAAGCGGGGTTCCTCAGGGGTCAGTCCTAGGACCTGTGCTGTTCTTGGTATATGTGAATGACATAACGGAAGGGATAGACTCAGAAGTGCCCTTGTTTGCGGACGACGTGAAGTTAATGAGAAGAATCAAATCGGATGAGGATCAGGCAGGACTACAAAGAGACCTGGACAGGCTACAAGCCTGGTCAAGTAACTGGCTCCTTGAGTTTAACCCCGCCAAATGCAAAGTCATGAAGATTGGGGAAGGGCAAAGAAGACCGCAGACACAATATAGTTTAGATGGCCAAAGTCTGCAAACCTCACTCAAGGAAAAAGATCTGGGGGTGAGTATAACACCGAGCATATCTCCTGAGGCGCACATCAATCAGATAACTGCTGCAGCATACGGGCGCCTGGCAAACCTACGGATAGCGTTCCGATACCTCAGTAAGGAGTCGTTCAAGACTCTGTATACCATTTACGTCAGGCCCATACTGGAGTATGCAGCACCAGTTTGGAATCCACACCTAGTCAAGCACGTCAAGAAATTAGAGAAAGTGCAAAGGTTTGCAACAAGACTAGTCCCAGAGCTACGGGGATTGTCCTACGAAGAAAGGTTGAGGGAAATCGGCCTGACGACACTGGAGGCCAGGAGGGTCAGGGGAGAGATGATAACGACATATAAAATACTGCGCGGAATAGACGAGGTGGACAAAGACGGGATGTTCCAGAGATGGGACACAGACACGAGAGGTCACAATTGAAAGTTGAAGACTCAGATGAATCAAAGGGATGTTAGGAAGTATTTCTTCAGTCATAGAGTAGTCAAGCCGTGGAATAGCCTAGAAAGTGAAGTAGTGGAGGCGGGAACCATACATAGTTTTAAGGCGAGGTATGATAAAGCTCATGGAGCAGGGAGAGAGAGGACCTAGTAGCAATCAGTGAAGAGGCGGGGCCAGGAGCTATGAATCGACCCCTGCAACCACAAATAGGTGAGTACAAATTGGTGAATACACACACACACACGCACACACACTCACACACACACACTCTCTCTCTCACACACACACACACACACTCACACATACACACACACACACACACACATACACACACACACACACACACACACACACACGCACACAAGACACAATCTTCCCAACAGGATATCAGATCCTGAGGAAGATAGAAGAAGGAGTAGAGGGGAGGAGGGGTTGCACTGCTCATAAAACACCAATGAGGTTGAGGAAATGGAAGGCATGGACATGATTGGAGAAAGAGATTTTGGTAAATTTACAATTCAGTCCGGAGAACATAAAGTAGTCATTGGGTGATGTATAACCACACAGAGACTGCAGGAGGCCAGAGAGGGTACAGAGAAAACAACCAGGGTGATGGTGGACACACTGGCTGAGGTGGCAAGAAGAGCTCACTCGAGCAGAGCAAAGTTACTGGTAATGGGCGATTTCAGCCTGGGAGTCGACTGGGAAAACCTGGAGCCATGGGGTCCCGACATGGAGGCAGATGATGGATGTGGTGCCGAAACCTCATGCATCAACATGTCAGGACTGTCCAGAGAGAGGGAGGATGAGCCGTAGGGCTGGATCTTTGTGTTCACCTGAGCAGTTCAGACATTGGGGACATCACCCACGAGAGGCCCCTTGGGCTAGCGATCATGTAGTTCTGAGTTTTGACTTCTCGTAAGTACAAGTGGAGAAGGTATTAGGAACTGAAGGGACAGGCCAAATAGGAGATACACAGGTATGAAACTTCCTGCAGGAGAGTTCAGTGGGACAGAGAAATGGTAGGAAAATCAGTAAACAGATGATGGAATATGTAACAAAGTGCAAGGAGGCAGAGAAGTTTTGTTCTGAAACTAGAAATAATAGGAGGAATGAAACGAGTCTGAGTTTTGAAGATATAGGGAGGCAAAAACTAAGTGCAACAGAGAATGGAAAGGTACAGGAGGCATAGGACCCAGGAAACAAGGAGATTAGTAGAAGAGCCAGAAGACAGTATGCGAATGGGAGGCCCAGCGACAGTATGAAAGCGACATATCGAAAGTCAGAATCTCAGGCCCAGAAACTGCTGCCTAGCCATTGGGAGAAGACAGCAGTCAAGGACGGAGTGATAAGGCTGAGAAGAGGTGGAACTCACAGAAACAGTCAAGGGGTATGGCAGGGAGCTCAACACGGATTTAGAGGAAGTATTTACAGTAGAGACAGGAAGGACTCTGGGGGGACAGACCAGATGGGGACACCAACAAGGAATACACCAACAAGTGTTGGACGACATACATACAGATGAGGAGGAGGTGAAGAAACTGCTAAGGGACATCGATACCTCAAAGGCAATGGGACCGGACAACATCTCCGTGGGTCCTTAGAGAGGAGCAGATATGTTGTGCGTACCACTTACCACAATCTTCAACACATCCCTGGAAACTGGGCAACTACCTGAGGTATGGAAGACGGCAAATGTAGTTCCCATTTTCAAAAAGGAGGACAGAAAAGAGGCACTAAACTATAGACCGGTGTCATTGACGTGTATAGTATGCAAAATTATGGAGAAGATTATCAGGAGGAGAGTGGTGGAGCATCTGGAACGGAACAGGAGTATAAATGCCAACCAGCACGGATTCACGGAAGGCAAATCCTGTGTCACAAACCTTCTGGGAGTTTTATGATAAAATAACAGAAGTAAGACAAGAGAGAGAGGGGAGGGGTGGGTTGATTGCATCTTCTTGGACTGCAAGAAGGCCTTTGACACAGTTCCTCACAAGAGATTAGTGCAGAAGCTAGAGCATCAGGCGCATATAACAGGAAGGGCACTGCAATGGATCAGAGAATACCTGACAGGGGAGGCAACAACGAGTCATGGTACGTAATGATGTATCACAGTGGGCACCTGTGACAGCGAGGGGTCCCACAGGGGTCGGTCCTAGGACCAGTGCTATTTTTGGTATATGTGAACGACATGACGGAAGGGTTAGACTCAGAAGTGTCCCTGTTTGCAGATGATGTGAAGTTAATGAGGAGAATTAAATCTGATGAGGACCAGGCAGGACTTCAAAGAGACCTGGACAGACTGGACACCTGGTCCAGCAAATGGCTTCTCGAATTTAATCCTGCCAAATGCAAAGTCATGAAGATAGGGGAAGGGCACAGAAGACCACAGACAGAGTATAGGCTAGGTGGCCAAAGACTGCAAACCTCACTCAAGGAGAAAGATCTTGGGGTGAGTATAACATCCGAGCATGTCTCCGGAAGCACACATCAATCAGATAACTCCTGCAGCATATGGGCGCCTGGCAAACCTGAGAACAGCATTCCGATACCTTAGTAAGGAATCATTCAAGACACTGTACACCGTGTATGTCAGGCCCATACTGGAGTATGCAGCACCTGTTTGGAACCCTCACTTGATAAAGCACGTCAAGAAACTAGAGAAAGTACAAAGGTTTGCAACAAGGTTAGTTCCAGAGCTAAGGGGAATGTCCTATGAAGAAAGATTAAGGGAAATCGGCCTGATGACACTGGAGGACAGGAGGGTCAGGGGAGCACATGATAACGACATATAAAATACTGCGTGGAATAGACAAGGTGGACAAGGACAGGATGTTCCAGGAGGGGACACAGAAAGAAGAGGCCACAATTGGAAGTTGAAGACACAAATGAGTCAGAGAGAGTAGTAGGAAGTATTTCTTCAGTCATAGAGTTGTAAGGCAGTGGAATAGCCTAAAAATGACGTAGGTGGAGGCAGGAACCATACACAGTTTTAAGACGAGGTTTGATAAAGCTCATGGAGCGGGGAGAGAGGGGGCCTAGTAGCAACCGGTGAAGAGGCGGGGCCAGGAGCTAGGACTCGACCCCTGCAACCACAAATAGGTGAGTACACACACACACACACGCGCACGCACACACGCACGAGGTATGATAAAGCTCACGGCTCAGGGAGAGTGACCTAGTAGCGATCAGTGAAGAGGCGGGGCCAGGAGCTCGGACTCGACCCCCGCAACCTCAACTAGGTGAGTACAACTAGGTGAGTACACACTTCCCTCACTCTCTCCCTCTCCTCCCTAAGTCATCAAAAATCATCCCTCCAATTTCCATCCTCCCTCCCTACCTCTCCCTACATCACCCTTTCAATCTGTCCTCCATTACTCCATCACTCTCATTCACCCTTCATCATCTTATTTGACCCTTCCTCAGCTTAACTCATTTTCCCCTTACTCTCCCTCACCTTTCCTCTCCCTCGCCTTTCCTTACGATCTCCCTCCCTCACCCTTCCTCATTCTCCCTCACTTTCCCCTCACCCTTCCTCACCTTCCTCACTCTCCCTCACTTTTCCCTCAACCTTCACCTTCCTCGCTCTCCCTCACTTTCCCCTCACCCTTCCTCACTCTCCCTCATTTTCCCCTCACCCTCCTTCACTCTCTCTCACTTTCCTCTCACTCTCCCTCACTTTCCCCTCACTCTCCCTCACTTCCCCTCACTCTCCCTCACTTTCCCCTCACTCTCCCTCACTCTCCCTCACCCTCCCTCACTCTCCCTCACTTTCCCCTCACCCTCCCACTCCCTCCCCTCTCTCCCCTCCACTTCCCCTCCACTCCCCTCACTTCCCCCACTCCCTCTCACTCCCCTCACTCTCCCCTTTCCCCTCACTCTCCCTCACTTCCCCTCCTCTCCCTCACTTTCCCCTCACTCTCCCTCACTTCCCCTCACTCTCCCTCACTTTCCCCTCACTCTCCCTCACTTCCCCTCACTCTCCCTCACTTTCCCCTCACTCTCCCTCACTTCCCCTCACTCTCCCTCACTTCCCCCTCACTCTCCCTCACTCTCCCTCACTCTCCCTCACTTTCCCCTCACTCTCCCTCCACTCCCTCCCCTCACTCTCCCTCACTTTCCCCTCACTCTCCCTCACTTCCCCTCACTCCCTCCCTCTCTCCCCTCCCTCACTCTCCCTCACTTCCCCTCACTCTCCCTCACTTCCCCTCACTCTCCCTCACTTCCCCCTCACTCTCCCTCACTCTCCCTCACTCTCCCTCACCACATCAACAAAAATACTGTCATAGAGGAAATTAGTCGAAACTCAGTAATTGGTTCTGGTTATTTTCCAATTAGTCAAATTTTTATTGTGGCCAAAGTTAATTGGGACGATTTCTCTATTGTCTCATTCCCTGTCAGGACGGCGAAGGGTTTCTGATCCAAGGAATTGAAACTACCATCACCTTCCCTCTTATCAAACATGATGACCTACCCAAGGCGCTGTATGGCCCATACAGGTTTAGAACTCTCCCACAAATGTCAAGTTGACGTAAAATAAAAATTACCTCTAGACTTTATTTTTTTTTATTCATATCCAGTTTTATTTTGACTTTACTTCCCCTCTCTCTCTCTCTCTCTCTCTCTCTCTCTCTCTCTCTCTCTCTCTCTCTCTCTCTCTCTCTCTCTCTCTCTCTCTCTCTCTCTCTCTCTCTCTCTCTCTCTCTCTCTCTCTCTCTCTCTCTCTCTCTCTCTCTCTCTCTCTCTTTCTAATACAATTTATTGAATGCAAAATGCAAACTTTTTTGTTTTTGAAATTGATGTCCTCATTACAATCAACACACCTGACTGCTGATTAATGTCCTTTGTTCAAATTCAATGGGGGTTTTAATTTGCCTGGTTCATTTTTTAATTAGTTGAACTGCGTGCTGATCAAGAGTGAGTGAACACTTCAATAGACAACAACAACAACAACAACGATTGTTGGTTGTTGTAGTCGATGTATGTTGCAACCTGACACTTTTGTGTGTTGACTTAGACTCACACACACAAACACACACACACACACACACACACACACACACACACACACACACACACACACACACACACACACACACACACACACACACACACTCACATACACACACGCAGAGGAACCTAGTCTCACCAGGAAGAGCAATACAGCCTCCCTCAGAACCACCTACAGAAGGACCTCAACCACTACAACCCCGCTGCAACCAAACAATCTAACCCAAAACTCACACCCTGTAGCCCCTGTCCCCCACCCTCATCACAAACTCCATCCTCACAGCAACCCCCCATAGTTCCCCGCCAGGTCTCTGGCTCCCCCAGCCCCAACGTTCTTCCGAGACCACAGTTTTAGAAAAGAACGTTTGGTATACACATGAGGAAGGAATAACAAATAAATGTGCGGAGTGGCATGAAAGAATCAAGGAGATGTCCCCAAACATCATAGCACTCACAGAAACCAAACTCACCGGGATGATTGCAGAAGCAATCTTCCAACCCGCCCAGATATCAGATCCTGAGGAAAGATAAAGGATGCAGAGGGGAAGGGGGAGTTGCACTGCTCATTAAAAACCGATGGGGATTTGAGAAAATGGAAGGAATGGACGAAATGGGCTATAGGGACTACATAGTAGGTACAATTCAGTATTGGGGACATAAGGTAGTTATTGCAGTGATGTATAACCCGCCACAGAACTGCAGGAGCCCAAAAGAAGAATATAAAAAGAGCAACAGAGCAATGGTGGATACACTTGCTGTGACCAAAAGAGCTCACACGGGTAGAACAAAGTTACTAATTATGGGTGATTTCATCAAAAGGAGATTGATTGGGAAAACCTGGAGCCACATGGGGTCCCCAAAACATAGAGGGCCAAGATGATGGGTGTGGTACTGGAAAGCCTCATGCATCAACATGTTAGGGACACTACCAAATAGAGGGGTGAGAATGAACCAGCAAGACTGGACCTCGTATTCACCCTGAGTAGCTCGGACATCGAGGACGTCATGTATGAAAGGCCCCTTGGAGCTAGTGATCATATAGTTCTGAGCTTTGAGTACATAGTAGAGTTACAAGTGGAGAGGGTAACAGGAGTAGGATGGGAAGAGTCAAACTACAAAATGGGGGCTACACAGGCATGAGGAACTTCCTGCAGGAGGTTCAGAGGGAAAGAGAATTGGTAGGAAAATCAATAAACGAAATGAAGAACTACATGACAATAAAATGCAAGGAGACAGAGGAAAGGTTTGTTCCAATGGGAAACAGAAATAATGGGAAGACCAGATAGAGCCCTTGATATACTCAAAGGTGTACGGAAGCAAACGATAAGTGCATTAGAGAATGGAAAAAGTACAGAAGACAAAGGACCCAGGAAAATAAAGAGATTAGTCAGAGAGCCAGAAACGAGTATGCACAGATAAGAAAGGAGGCCCAGTGACAATACAAAAATGACATAGCATCGAAATTCAAGTCTCACCAGAACCTTTTGTATAGCCACATCAGGAGGAAAACAACAGTCAAGGACCAGGTAATCAGGCTAAGGAAGGAAGGAGGGGAGTTCACAGGAAACGACCAAGAAGTATGCGAGGAGCTCAACATGAGATTTAAGGAAGCATTTACAGTGGAGACAGAAAGGACTCCAGGAAGTCAGAATAGGAAGGACACCAACCAGGGATATGCCAATATGTGCTGGATGAAATACACACAACCGAGAAGAAGCTGCTAAGTGAACTTGATACCTCAAAGGCGGTGGGACTGGACAGTATCTCTCCGTGGGTCCGTAGAGAGGGAACAGAGAAGCTGTGTGTGCCCCTAACAACAATTTCCAACACATCCATTGAAACTGGGCAACTACCTGGGGTATGGAAGACGGCAAATGTAGTCCCCCATTTTTAAGAAAGGACATAGACACGAGGCACTAAACTACAGACCAGTGTCATTGACGTGAATATTATGCAAAGTCATGGAGAAGATTATCAGGAGGAGAGTGGTGGAGCACCTAGAACGGAACAAGCTTATAAATGACAACCAGCATGGATTCAAGGAAGGAAAATTCTGTGTCACAAACCTACTAGTTTATGACAAGGCAATGGAAGCAAGACACAAGATAGAGGGGTGGGTAGACTGCATTTTCTTTTACTGCAAGAAGGCCTTCGGCACAGTTTCTCACATGAGATTAGTGAAAAAGCTAGAGGATCAGGCATACATAACAGGAAGGGGACTGCAATTAATCAGAGAATACCTAACAGGAGGCAACAACGAGTCACGGTACGTGACGAGGTGTCACAGTAGGCGCCTGTGACGAGTAGTGTCCCTGTTTGCAGATGAAATGAAGTTAATAAAGCTCATGTAGCAGGGAGCTTGTGGATCTAGTGGCAACCAACGAAGAGGTGGGGCCAGGAGCTGTGAATCGACCCCTGCAATCACAAATAGGTCAGTACAGGTGTGCAAGAAGACTAGTCCCGGAGTTTAGGATATGAACTGTGGGGAGATGCTATAAGAAATAAATTGTCGAAATTGGAGGAAATAAAAACAAGGGGAGACATGATAACAACATACAAAATACTCTAGGTAATTCATAGGGTAGACAGGGATACACAGACTGAGAGGCGAGAAACAAGTACATGGGAGCATAGTTGGAAGGTAAACGACGGTTGGGTCATCTGCATGTCAGGCAGTACTTATTCAGCCTTTAGGTGTTAAAAAGGAGGAATGACCTTGACGAAGATGTGGTGAAGGCAGGTTCTCTTTTTTCTCTTCTAATCTCTCTTCTTCTTCTTCTTTCCTTCATCATGGTCTTCCGTTCCTCATGGTTTTCCCTTCCTCATGGTCTTCCCTTCACTATGGTCTTTCCTTCATCACGGTCTTCCCTTCCTCATGGTTTTCCCTTCCTCATGGTCTTCCCTTCCTCATGGTCTTCCCTTCCTCACGGTCTTCCCTTCATCATGGTCTTTCCCTTCCTCATGGTCTTCAATTCATCATGGTCTTCCCATCCTCATGGTCTTCCCTTCACCATGGTCTTCCCTTCATCATAGTCTTCCCTTCCTCATGGTCTTCCCTTCATCATGGTCTTTCCCTTTCTCATCGTCTTCCCTTCATCATGGTCTTCCGATCCTCATGGTCTTCCCTTCACCATGGTCTTCCCTTCATCATGGTCTTCCCTTCATCATGGTCTTCCCTTCACCTTGGTCTTTCCTTCCTCATGTTTTTCCCTTCATCATGGTCTTCCCTTCCTCATGGTCTTCCCTTACTCATGGTCTTCCCTTCACCATGGTCTTCCCTTCACTATGATCTTCCCTTCCTCATGTTCTTCCCTTCACTATGGTTTTCCCTTCACTATGGTCTTCCCTTCATCATGGTCTTCCCTTCATCATGGACTTCCCTTCATTATGATCTTCCCTCCACCATGGCCTTCCCTTCATCATGGTCTTCCCTTCACCATGGTCTTCCCTTTCTCATGGTCTTCCCTTCACCATGGTCTTCCCTTTCTCATGGTCTTCCCTTCATCATGGCCTTCCCTTCATGGTCTTCCTTTCACCATGGCCTTCCCTTCATCATGGTCTTCCCTTCATCATGGTCTTCCCTTCATCATGGTCTTCCCTTCAGCATGGTCTTCACTTCCCCATGGTCTTCCCTTCACCATGGTCTTCTCTTCATCATGGTCTTCGCTTCACCATGGTCTTCCCTTCCTCATGGTCTTCCCTTCCTCATGATCTTCCCTTCATCATGGTCTTCCCTTCACTATGGAATTCCCTTTACTATGGTCTTCCCTTCCTCATGGTCTTCCCTTCATCATGGTCTTCACTTCATCATGGTCTTCCCGTCATCATGGTCTTCCCTTCATCATGGTATTCCCTTCATCATGGTCTTCCCTTTATCATGGTCTTCCCTTCATCATGGTCTTCCCTTCACCATGGTCTTCCCTTCCTCATGGTCTCCCCTTCATCATGGCCTTCCCTTCATCATGGTCTTCACTTCCTCATAGTCGTCTCTTCATCATGGTCTTCCCTTCCTCATGGTCTTTCCTTCATCATGGTCTTCCCTTCACGATGGTCTTCCCTTCCTCATGGTTTTCTCTTCCTCATGGTCTTCCCTTCATCATGGTCTTCCCTTCATCACGGTCTTCCCTTTACCATGGTCTTCCCTTCATCATGGTCTTCCCTTCACCATGGTCTTCCCTTCCTCATGATCTTCCCTTCACCTTGGTCTTCCCTTCCTCATGATCTTCCCTTCCTCATGATCTTCCCTTCACCATGGTCTTCCCTTCCTCATGGTCTTCCCTTCACTATGGTCTTCCCTTCCTCATGGTCTTCCCTTCACTATGGTCTTCCCTTCCTCATGATCTTCCCTTCACCATGGTCTTCCCTTCCTCATGGTCTTCCCTTCCTCATGATCTTCCCTTCACCATGGGCTTCCCTTCACCATGGTCTTCCCTTCCTCATGATCTTCCCTTCACCATGGTCTTCCCTTCACCATGGTCTTCCCTTCCTCATGATCTTCCCTTCACCATGGCCTTCCCTTCACCATGGTCTTCCCTTCCTCATGATCTTCCCTTCACCATGGTCTTCCTTTCCTCATAGTCTGCCCTTCCTCATGATCTTCCTTTCACCATGGTCTTCCCTTCCTCATGGTCTTCCCTTCACCATGGTCTTCCCTTCCTCATGATCTTCCCTTCACCATGGTCTTCCCTTCACCATGGTCTTCCCTTCCTCATGATCTTCCCTTCACCATGGTCTTCCCTTCCTCATGATCTTCCCTTCACCATGGTCTTCCCTTCCTCATGATCTTCCCTTCACCATGGTCTTCCCTTCCTCATGATCTTCCCTTCACCATGGTCTTCCCTTCCTTATGATCTTCCCTTCACCATGGTCTTCCCTTCACCATGGTCTTCCCTTCATCATGGTATTCCCTTCACCATGGTCTTCCCTTCACCATGATCTTCCCTTCACCATGATCTTCCCTTCCTCATGATCTTCCCTTCTCCATGGTCTTCCCTTCACCATGGTCTTCCCTTCACCATGATCTTCCCTTCCTCATGATCATCCCTTCACCATGATCTTCCCTTCACCATGATCTTCCCTTTACCATGATCTTCCCTTCCTCATGATCTTCCCTTCACCATGATCTTCCCTTCCTCATGATCTTCCCTTCACCATGGTCTTCCCTTCACCATGATCTTCCCTTCCTCATGATCTTCCCTTCATCATGGCCTTCCCTTCACCATGATCTTCCCTTCACCATGATCTTCCCTTCCTCATGATCTTCCCTTCACCATGATCTTCCCTTCCTCATGATCTTCCCTTCACCATGGTCTTCCCTTCACCATGGTCTTCCCTTCACCATGGTCTTCCCTTCACCATGATCTTCCCTTCACCATGATCTTCCCTTCCTCATGATCTTCCCTTCACCATGGTCTTCCCTTCACCATGATCTTCCCTTCACCATGATCTTCCCTTCCTCATGATCTTCCCTTCACCATGATCTTCCCTTTCTCATGATCTTCCCTTCACCATGGTCTTCCCTTCACCATGATCTTCCCTTCACCATGATCTTTCCTTCCTCATAATCTTCCCTTCACCATGGTCTTCCCTTCACCATGATCTTCCCTTCACCATGATCTTCCCTTCCTCATGATCTTCCCTTCACCATGATCTTCCCTTTCTCATGATCTTCCCTTCACCATGGTCTTCCCTTCACCATGATCTTCCCTTCACCATGATCTTCGCTTCCTCATGAGCTTCCCTTCACCATGATCTTCCCTTCCTCATGATCTTCCCTTCACCATGGTCTTCCCTTCACCATGGTCTTCCTTTCACCATGATCTTCCCTTCACCATGGTCTTCCCTTCACCATGATCTTCCCTTCACCATGATCTTCCCTTCCTCATGATCTTCCCTTCACCATGGTCTTCCCTTCACCATGGTCTTCCCTTCACCATGATCTTCCCTTCACCATGATCTTCCCTTCCTCATGATCTTCCCTTCACCATGGTCTTCCCTTCACCATGGTCTTCCCTTCACCATGATCTTCCCTTCCTCATGATCTTCCCTTCACCATTATCTTCCCTTCCTCATGATCTTCCCTTCACCATGGTCTTCCCTTCACCATGATCTTCCCTTCACCATGGTCTTCCTAGTACCACAATAACTAAGAAACAGGTAACATCGACCATGTTTTTCAGTGGCAGTGACCCCGTTTATCCACTTCATGACCTCACAGTGTGACTCCACTTAGTGACCTCGCCCATCTACTAGAGACCTCACGGTATGCCCTCGACCATCCATTTCATGACCTCAGTGTGACCTCGTCCATGCACTAGTGACCTCAGTGTTACCTCGTCCATCCACTTATGACCTCACAGTGACTCTGTCCATCCACTTCAAGACCTAATCTTGTGACCTAGTTAACCCATTTTGTAACATGCTGTGACCTAGTTCACTTTGTGACCTCAGTGACATCGTCCACTTCGTGACTTATACTGTGACCTAGTTCACTTTGTGACCTCGTCGGCCTCTTGACCTCATACTGTGACCTAGTTATTACAACCCAGGATTCCAAATGGCCTGTTATCCCGGGTGTTATGGGAGCAAAATAAACACAGCAGAAAAAGTTTATAAAGACTTATATTATCCTTCACCAATTTAGAACAGCAATATGTACACTATGTACAGTGATAAGTATAGTGCACTCCACGGTAAGCAAAGCAGAAATAGAAGCCACAAGATAGCAGACCGTGCTTCAACCAGCTCTAGAATGGGAATGACAAGGGCAGACAGGAGAGTGGTACCCACATAACCTCTGCGATTGCCAAAACCATCTTCTTATTGGCTAGAACCTGGTCACTAGTTGAACGACGGGGCCCCATCATCAACTCTTAGCAACCTGGTTCGCTGGTTGGGGGAGATAGCCTGTAAATGAGGGTGTGTACATGCGCCGAATAAAGGTTACGTACTCTTTGCATGCCACACTGGTTCGCTTCGTAATCTCATAATATGACCTCGTCCATTTCGTGACCTCATACTGTGACCTCGTCCACTTCGTGACCTTGTCTACTTCCTGTCCTCATACTGTGATCTTGTCCACTTCCTAACCTCATACTGTGACCTCGCCCATTTAGTGACTTCATACTGTTACCTCGTCGGCCTTGTGACCTCATACTGTGACATCATTCACTTCGTGACCTCATACTGTAGCCTCGTCCACTCCGTGGCCTCATTCTATGACCTCGTCTACTTCGTGACCTCATAATGTGACCTCGTTCACTTAGTGTCTTCATACTGTTATCTCGTCAACCTTGTGACCTCAGATAGTGACCTCATTCACTTCGTGACCTCATACTGTAACCTCGTTCACTTAGTGACTTCATGCTGTTATCTTTTCGGTCTCGTGACCTCATACTGCGACCTCGTCGGCCTCAAGACCTCGTACGCCCATTTTGACCTGGTTGACCTCATCCCAGGATGACCTTTAAGGTCCTCGAGTCTTAAAGGATAATTTGAAAAGAAGTGCCAGCGAAAATGGCCCTTAGAGATCACCTGGTCTTTGTTGCTGCTGTGTTTGTTGTGGTTTGTCATTGTTCTTTCTCTAGAGGCGACTGAAGATGCTGGAACTGCTTTTGTTGTTGTTGTTATCATTGTCGTGGAGTGTTCTTGTTTTGTCTCTAGAGGAGTGTAAAGTGTTGGAATTATCAATGTTGCTTTTGTTTTTATTGTGGCTTGTACTTGTTTTGCCTCTAGAGGTGTCTATACATGATGAATGTGTCTTTGCTGGTTTTTGTTGTGAATTATCTTTGTTATGTCTCGAGAGGGTTAAAGATGCTGGACGCGTCTTTGTTCTCCTTCAAGAGGCGTCTAAAGGTGTTAGATTACTTTGTTTTCCTTGTAATTGTTTGGAACTTGCTTTCATTAACTGGTGAAGTTTTGTTATTGTAGTTTTATTATGAACATAAGAATGAGGGAACACTGCAGAAGGCCTACTGGCCCATGCGAGGCAGATTCAGTTCTCCTATTCAGGTCAGATCACACTCACTTAAGGAAGGAGCACGGCATCTGACTCAGTAGAACAAGCTAGTGAGGTCAAACTCACACCCACTCATGTACTTACCTAACCTATTTTTAAAACTACACAACGTCTTAGCTTCTATGACGGTATACGGGAGTTTGTTCCACTCATCCACAACTCTATTACCAAACCAGTGCTTTCCTATATCATTCCTGAATCTGAATTTTTCCAACTTGAAACCATTGCTGCGAGTCCTGTCTTGGCTGAATATTTTTAGCACGCTATTCACATCCCCTTTATTTATTCCTGTTTCCCATTTATACACCTCGATCATATCCCCCCTAATTCTGCGCCTTTCGAGAGAGTGCAGATTCAGGGCCCTCAGTCTATCCTCATTGGGAAGATTTCTGATATATGGGATCAACTTTCTAATCCTCCTTTGTACGTTTTCCAGAGCATTTATATCCATTCTGTAATATGGTGACGAGAACTGTGCAGCAGCATCTAAATGAGGCCTAACCAAAGATATACAGAGTTGAAGAACAACCTGAGGACTCTATTATTTATATCTCTTGATATGAAGCCAAGGATTCTGTCAGCTTTATTGCGAACACTGATGCACTGTTGTCTTGGTTTCAGATTACTTCTAACCAGAACTCATAAATCCTTTTCGAAATCTGTAATATTAAGATCTATATTATTTAGTTTATGTGTGGCATGGCTATTTTCCTGTTCAACATTTAGAACATTGCATTGGTCTATATTGAACGCCATCTGCCACTTTTCCGACCACTGCATACGTCTATTCAATCCATCCTGGAGTGCTCTAATGTCCTCATTAGAATGAATTAGATGGCCTATTTTGGTGTCATCAGCAAATTTGCTTATGCAAACTCTCTGCTGCTTATTTGTCAACCATGTCTCTACCCAGGAAAGAATTTCTCCTCCTATTCCGTGTGCCTTAAGTTTCCTCAATAGCCTCTATCGAAAGCCTTACTGAAGTCCATATACACAATATATTCATTACCATGATCTACCTCCTCAAACACTTTAGTGAAAAAAGTTAGTAAATTCATAAGACAGGAACGCCCCTTTGTAAAACCGTGTTGAGATTCATTAATCAATTTATGCCTTTCATTAACCTCAAGATTATTAATTAGTGATTCTTTGTTGGCAAGAACCAAGACAAGCAGGTTGTTTCCTCTAGTTGGTTCTGTCACAAACTGTTGTTGGTGGTGGTGTTGTGGCTGGTGGTGGTGCTGGTGTTGTTGAGGATGGTGATGTTGTTGTTGGTGTTATTGTTAAGGGTGTTGGTGTTGTTAACTGTACTGGTGTTGTTGTTGTTGGTGGTGGTGGTGGTGATGTTGTTGTTGTTAGTGTTGTTGTTGAGGGTAGTGTTGTTGTTGAGGGTAGTGTTGTTGTTGGTGGTGGTGGCGTTGTTAGTGCTGTTATTGTTGTTAGTGGTTGTGATGGTGGTGAGAGTGGTGGTGCTGGTGTTGTTGTTGGTGGTGGTGTTGTTGGTGGTGGTGTTGTGTGCATATTCTTTTTGTTGTCGTGAGTTTTGTTTTATTATCTTTTTAATATCTGCGTCACATCAGTAGTTTCACATATCACCGCTAATCTCACAGCATCACATCTCACCGCTAATCTCACAGCATCACATCTCACTAGCATTACATCTCATCGCTAATCTCACAGCATCACATCTCACTAGCATCACATCTCATCGCTAATCTCACAGCATCACATCTCACTAGCATCACATCTCACTAGCATTACATCTCATCGCTAATCTCACAGCATCACATCTCACTAGCATCACATCTCACTAGCATTACATCTCATCGCTAATCTCACAGCATCACATCTCACTAGCATCACATCTCACTAGCATTACATCTCATCGCTAATCTCACAGCATCACATCTCACTAGCATCACATCTCACTAGCATCACATCTCATCGCTAATCTCACAGCATCACATCTCACCAGCATCACATCTCACTAGCATTACATCTCATCGCTAATCTCACAGCATCACATCTCACTAGCATCACATCTCACTAGCATCACATCTCACTAGCATCACATCTCACTAGCATCACATCTCACTAGCATCACATCTCATCGCTAATCTCACAGCATCACATCTCACTAGCATCACATCTCACTAGCATCACATCTCATCGCTAATCTCACAGCATCACATCTCACTAGCATCACATCTCACTAGCATTACATCTCATCGCTAATCTCACAGCATCACATCTCACTAGCATCACATCTCACTAGCATCACATCTCATCGCTAATCTCACAGCATCACATCTCACTAGCATCACATCTCACTAGCATTACATGTCATCGCTAATCTCACAGCATCACATCTCACTAGCATCACATCTCACTAGCATTACCTCTCATCGCTAATCTCACAACATCACATCTCACTAGCATCACATCTCACTAGCATTACATCTCATCGCTAATCTCACAGCATCACATCTCACTAGCATCACATCTCACTAGCATTACCTCTCATCGCTAATCTCACAGCATCACATCTCACTAGCATCACATCTCACTAGCATCACATCTTTCCGCTAATCTCACAGCATCACACCTTCGACGTCAGATGATGTACTTCATTACGATACTAAATCATGACATTAGATGAATGATATCAAAGGATGACGTCAAATGACGAACTGGAATGCACTGTTTTTTCTCCATAACGTCAAAGATATACTTGATTATGTTTTTATGACGTCAGAAGAGATGTGCTTCCTTACACTGATATGACGTTAAATGATGCAATTGATGAAATTGTTTCATGACATCATTAGTACCTCACTATACCGCTATCTCGTTGTATTGTCAAATGACGTGTTTACGTACATAATTACCTTATTACGTCATTTGATGTACTTGAATACGTCATTGGGTTTTGACAGCAGATAACATCAAAACCTTGGGCATCCTTCCTGAGCTTGGTAAATAAAATTTTGATCCAAGGAAATGGAAATACTTTCCATGTACCAGGCGCTGAATTATCCTTACGGACTTAGCGCTTTCTCATGAATGTACAAATAATAATAATAATAATAATAATAATAATAATAATAATAATAATAATAATAATAATAATAATAATAATAATAATATTAATAATAATAATAATAATAATAATAATAATAATAATAATAATAATAATAATAATAATAATAATAATAATAATAATAATAATAATAATAATACTCCGTTCACAATACTAATTTTATAATTCATGTTATCAAAGCAGTTAAATTACAGCCAAAGACAGGAAATCTATTGTAAGTTGCTGTTACCTAAAGTTGCTGTTACCTAAAGTTGCTGCTACCTAAAGTTGCTGTTACCTAAAGTTGCTGTAACCTAAAGTTGCTGTTACCTAAAGTTGCTGTTACCTAAAGTTGCTGTTACCTAAAGTTGTTGTAATCTATAGTTGATGTAACCTAAAGTTGCTGTAACCTAAAGTTGCTGTAACCTAAAGTTGCTGTTACCTAAAGTTGCTGTAACCTAAAGTTGCTGTAACCTAAAGTTGCTGTAACCTAAAGTTGCTGTTACCTAAAGTTGCTGTAACCTAAAGTTGCTGTAACCTAAAGTTGCTGTAACCTAAAGTTGCTGTAACCTAAAGTTGCTGTAACCTAAAGTTGCTGTAACCTAAAGTTGCTGTAACCTAAATTTGCTGTTACCTAAAGTTGCTGTTACCTAAAGTTGCTGTTACCTAAAGTTGCTGTAACCTAAAGTTGCTGTTACCTAAAGTTGCTGTTACCTAAAGTTGCTGTTACCTAAAGTTGCTGTTACCTAAAGTTGCTGTAACCTAAATTTGCTGTTACCTAAAGTTGCTGTTACCTAAAGTTGCTGTTACCTAAAGTTGCTGTTACCTAAAGTTGTTTTTACCTAAAGTTGCTGTTACCTAAAGTTGCTGTTACCTAAAGTTGCTGTAACCTAAAGTTGCTGTTACCTAAAGTTGCTGTTACCTAAAGTTGCTGTTACCTAAAGTTGCTGTTACCTAAAGTTGCTGTTACCTAAAGTTGCTGTTACCTAAAGTTGCTGTTACCTAAAGTTGCTGTTACCTAAAGTTGCTGTTACCTAAAGTTACTGTAATCAAAAGTTGCTGTTACCTAAAGTTGCTGTTACCTAAAGTTGCTGTTACCTAAAGTTGCTGTTACCTAAAGTTGCTGTTACCTAAAGTTGCTATAACCTAAAGTTGCTATAACCTAAAGTTGCTGTTACCTAAAGTTGCTGTTATCTAAAGTTGCTGTTACCTAAAGTTGCTGTTATCTAAAGTTGCTGTTACCTAAAGTTGCTGTTATCTAAAGTTGCTGTTACCTAAAGTTGCTGTTACCTAAAGTTGCTGTTACCTAAAGTTGCTGTTACCTAAATTTGCTGTAACCTAAAGTTGCTATAACCTAAAGTTGCTATAACCTAAAGTTGCTATAACCTAAAGTTGCTATAACCTAAAGTTGCTTTAACGTAAAGTTGCTGTTATCTAAAGTTGCTGTTACCTAAAGTTGCTGTAATCTAAAGTTGCTGTAATCTAAAGTTGTTGTAACCTAAAGTTGCTGTAACCTAAAGTTGCTTTAAGTTAAAGTTGCTGTTACCTAAAGTTGCTGTTACCTAAATTTGCTGTAACCTAAAGTTGCTATAACCTAAAGTTGCTATAACCTAAAGTTGCTATAACCTAAAGTTGCTATAACCTAAAGTTGCTTTAACGTAAAGTTGCTGTTATCTAAAGTTGCTGTTACCTAAAGTTGCTGTAATCTAAAGTTGCTGTAATCTAAAGTTGCTGTAATCTAAAGTTGTTGTAACCTAAAGTTGCTGTAACATAAAGTTGCTTTAAGTTAAAGTTGCTGTAACCTGAAGTTGCT
Source organism: Cherax quadricarinatus (assembly GCF_038502225.1). Lineage (NCBI taxonomy): Eukaryota > Metazoa > Arthropoda > Malacostraca > Decapoda > Parastacidae > Cherax > Cherax quadricarinatus. Next base: position 12,438,004 of record NC_091323.1, on the reverse strand, counting down.
GTACTCTATAGATACTGTAACCTAAAGTTGCTGTGATCTAAAATTGCTTTAACCTAAAATTGTTGTAATCTAAAGTTTTTGTAACTTAAAGGTGCTTGCACTTCAAATTATTTAAATTACTTAAAGTTCCCAAAGGCACAATACCGTGACTGGAACAAAACACAAATAATCCGCAACTGGAACAATACACAAATAATCCGCACACAGGAGAGAGGAACTTGTTACAACGTTTCGGCCTGATGTGGACCATTTACATAGCCAGTGTGACTTTGTAAATGGTCCAAGTCGGACCGAAACATCGTCCTAAGCTCTTCTCTCTTAACTGCGGGTTATTTGTATATTACTTAAAGATGTTGTAACGAACGCTAGTATCATAACCTGGAAGGTCTTCCTTACAGCGAGAATTTGGAGGGAAAAAAAAGGCGATGTTTAGCAGAGAAGATGCGAATTTTCTGAAGAAACGTGAGAAAGTGTCGTTTACGTACGTTCAGGCAGATGTTTTCCACCGTTCAGTTTTATGACTTACGTGCCATGCGTTTAAACTCTACCCGTTCCGTGGTCTGAATGGGTCCCCCAGACAGACCACAGACGAACAGGTACCTCGTATTGGGTCTCCAGACAGGCCACAGACCGCAGTGCCCCTCCCACCCCTCCTCGGTCTGGTAACATCTTTATTTTACTACAAGTACATGTACAAGGTATACAATCCTAGCTGAAAACAATGACATATTACTACATAGAAAGTCCCTTGTTATGCTCCGCATTTCGGGCAAATTAGGTCAGTGTCCCAGGATGCGACCCACACCAGTCGCTAACACCCAGGTACCCATTTTACTGATGGGAAACATAGACAACAGGTGGAAAGAAACACGCCCAATGTTTCTAGTCTGGCTGGGAATCGAACCCAGGCCCTCGCCGTGTGAAGCGAGAGCGTTAACCACCAGGCCACAAGAGCTTGAAACACAACGTGATTTCACGGTATTGAAAAAAGAGACAGGTTGAGAAGGGGCTCTTATTGAGACAACAGTTAATTAACC
>NC_091323.1:12429467-12434467 GCF_038502225.1 Cherax quadricarinatus | reverse complement strand
TGAGCCAAATGCTTCCTGCTCGCCCTCGAAACTTTGCATATATATATATATATATATATATATATATATATATATATATATATATATATATATATATATATATATATATATATATATATATATATATATATATATATATATATATATATATATATATATATATATATATATATATATATATATATATATATATATATATATATATATATATGTATGTATGTATGTATGTATGTCAGTCCACAGAAGGATTCGAACATGCAAACTAGGCATCAGAGTAAAGTACTGTGTAGTCTGATGACAAGTACAGACTAATAATTCACATGCATATGTGAATATTTGTTTGTAGGTGAAATACGTTATGCATATTTCATACACATTAAAATACAAATATACAGATGATTATCCATATCCACAATGCTAAATAATTAAGTATAATACATATGTATATATATCTCGTGATGCATATGCACTGAGAGCAGCAGTCAGACTTTTATGGACTGTCGTATATTTGCATATAGTAGATTATGTACGATAATTGTACTTATGTGTACTTGTATTTAAATACACTTACTTTCTTCTTACTTACTTACTTGCATACATACTTACATACATATTTACCTTCTTACTTACGTACTTATTTTTATGGTATAAACCTTGGTAATAAATACCGAGAAGTTGGCTAGAAGTGATCCAAGTCCCAGGACCAAAACGTGTCTAATAAATATGTCCTAGTGTTTGCTTACGTGTTTTTTTTAAACCATCTTAATTTTATACAACGCCGGAGTTTACGTTTCAGAATATATGACGTAAAATTCTGATTACTTTTTATGTAGGGACTAAAGTAACAGTGATGGAGCACAGGACTAAGGTAACTTTATAAACCTTGTGTACTAGATGTAATGTAACCACCAAGTGTGACTGAACCACTCAGTGTTATTGAAACACTCAGTGTTATTGAACCACTCAGTGTTATTGAGCCACTCAGTGTTATTGAACCACTCAGTGTTACTGAACCACTCAGTGTTATTGAACCACTCAGTGTTATTGAACCACTCAATGTTATTGAGCCACTCAATGTTATTGAACCACTCAGTGTTATTGAACCACTCAGTGTTATTGAACCACTCAATGTTATTGAGCCACTCAGTGTTATTGAACCACTCAGTGTTATTGAACCACTCAGTGTTATTGAACCACTCAGTGTTATTGAACCACTCAGTGTTATTGAACCACTCAGTGTTATTGAACCACTCAGTGTTATTGAACCACTCAGTGTTATTGAACCACTCAGTGTTATTGAGCCACTCAGTGTTATTGAACCACTCAGTGTTATTGAACCACTCAGTGTTATTGAACCATCCAGTGTGATTGAACCACTCAGTGTTATTGAACCACCCAGTGTGATTGAACCACTCAGTGTTATTGAACCACTCAGTGTTATTGAACCACTCAGTGTTATTGAACAACTCAGTGTGATTGAACCACTCAGTGTTATTGAACCATTCAGTGTGATTGAACCACTCAGTGTGATTGAACCACTCAGTGTTATTGAACCACTCAGTGTGATTGAACCACTCAGTGTTATTGAAACACTCAGTGTTATTGAACCACTCAATGTTATTGAGCCACTCAGTGTTATTGAACCACTCAGTGTTATTGAACCACTCAGTGTTATTGAACCACTCAGTGTTATTGAACCACTCAGTGTTATTGAACCACTCAGTGTTATTGAACCACTCAGTGTTATTGAACCACACAGTGTGACTGAACCACTCAGTGTTATTGAACCACTCAGTGTTATTGAACCACTCAGTGTTATTGAGCCACTCAGTGTTATTGAGCCACTCAGTGTTATTGAACCACTCAGTGTTATTGAACCACTCAGTGTTATTGAACCACTCAGTGTTATTGAGCCACTCAGTGTTATTGAGCCACTCAGTGTTATTGAACCACTCAGTGTTATTGAACCACCCAGTGTTATTGAACCACTCAGTGTTATTGAACCACTCAGTGTTATTGAACCACTCAGTGTTATTGAACCACTCAGTGTTATTGAACCACTCAGTGTTATTGAACCACTCAGTGTTATTGAACCACTCAGTGTTATTGAACCACTCAGTGTTATTGAACCACTCAGTGTGATTGAACCACTCAGTGTGATTGAACCACTCAGTGTTATTGAACCACTCAGAGTGATTGAACCACTCAGTGTTATTGAACCACTCAGTGTTATTGAACCACTCAGTGTTATTGAACCACTCAGTGTTATTGAACCACTCAGTGTTATTGAACCACTCAGTGTTATTGAACCACTCAGTGTTATTGAACCACCCAGTGTTATTGAACCACTCAGTGTTATTGAACCACTCAGTGTTATTGAACCACTCAGTGTTATTGAACCACTCAGTGTGATTGAACCACCCAGTGTGATTGAACCACTCAGTGTTATTGAACCACTCAATGTGACTGAACCACCCAGTGTGATTGAACCACTCAGTGTGATTGAACCACCCAGTGTGATTGAACCACCCAGTGTGATTGAACCACCCAGTGTGACTGAACCACTGTGTTATTGAACCACTCAGTGTGATTGAACCAACCAGTGTGATTGAACCACTCAGTGTGATTGAACCACCCAGTGTGATTGAACCACTCAGTGTGATTGAACCACCCAATGTGATTGAACCACTCAGTGTTATTGAACCACTCAGTGTTATTGAACCACTCAGTGTTATTGAACCACTCAGTGTTATTGAACCACCCAGTGTGATTGAACCACTCAGTGTTATTGAACCACTCAGTGTTATTGAACCACTCAGTGTTATTGAACCACCCAGTGTGATTGAACCACTCAGTGTTATTGAACCACTCAGTATTATTGAACCACTCAGTGTTATTGAACCACCCAGTGTGATTGAACCACTCAGTGTGATTGAACCACCCAGTGTGATTGAACCACTCAGTGTGATTGAACCACCCAGTGTGATTGAACCACTCAGTGTTATTGAACCACTCAGTGTTATTGAACCACTCAGTGTTATTAAACCACCAAGTGTGATTGAACCACTCAGTGTGATTGAACCACCCAGTGTGACTGAACCACTCAGTGTGATTGAACCACCCAGTGTGATTGAACCACTCAGTGTGGTTGAACCACCCAGTGTGATTGAACCATTCAGTGTGATTGAACCACCCAGTGTGATTGAATCAACCAATGTGTGATTGAACCATTAAGTGTGATTGAACCACCCAGTGTGATTGAATCAACCAATGTGTGATTGAAAAATTCAGTGTGATTGAACCACCCAGTGTGATTGAATCAACCAATGTGTGATTGAACCATTCAGTGTGATTGAACCACCCAGTGTGATTGAATCAACCAATGTGTGATTGAACCATTCAGTGTGATTGGACCACCCAGTGTGATTGAACCACTCAGTGTGATTGAACCACCCAGTGTGATTGAACCACTCAGTGTGATTGAACCACCCAGTGTGATTGAACCACTCAGTGTGATTAAACCACCCAGTGTGATTGAACCATTCAGTGTGATTGAACCACCCAGTGTGATTGAATCATTCAGTGTGATTGAACCACCCAGTGTGATTGAATCACCCAGTGTAATTGAACCATTCAGTGTGATTGAACCACCCAGTGTGATTGAACCATTCAGTGTGATTGAATCACCCAGTGTGATTGAACCATTCAGTGTCTTTGAACCACCCAGTGTGATTGAACCACTCAGTGTGATTGAACCACCCAGTGTGATTGAACCACTCAGTGTGATTGAATCACCCAGTGTGATTGAACCACTCAGTATGATTGAATCACCCAGTGTGATTGAGCCACTCAATGTGATTGAACCACTCAGTGTTATTGAACCACTCAGTGTTATTGAACCACTCAGTGTTATTGAACCACTCAGTGTGATTGAACCACCCAGTGTGATTGAACCACTCAGTGTTATTGAACCACTCAATGTGACTGAACCACCCAGTGTGATTGAACCACTCAGTGTGATTGAACCACCCAGTGTGATTGAACCACCCAGTGTGATTGAACCACCCAGTGTGACTGAACCACTGTGTTATTGAACCACTCAGTGTGATTGAACCAACCAGTGTGATTGAACCACTCAGTGTGATTGAACCACCCAGTGTGATTGAACCACTCAGTGTGATTGAACCACCCAATGTGATTGAACCACTCAGTGTTATTGAACCACTCAGTGTTATTGAACCACTCAGTGTTATTGAACCACTCAGTGTTATTGAACCACCCAGTGTGATTGAACCACTCAGTGTTATTGAACCACTCAGTGTTATTGAACCACTCAATGTTATTGAACCACCCAGTGTGATTGAACCACTCAGTGTTATTGAACCACTCAGTATTATTGAACCACTCAGTGTTATTGAACCACCCAGTGTGATTGAACCACTCAGTGTGATTGAACCACCCAGTGTGATTGAACCACTCAGTGTGATTGAACCACCCAGTGTGATTGAACCACTCAGTGTTATTGAACCACTCAGTGTTATTGAACCACTCAGTGTTATTAAACCACCAAGTGTGATTGAACCACTCAGTGTGATTGAACCACCCAGTGTGACTGAACCACTCAGTGTGATTGAACCACCCAGTGTGATTGAACCACTCAGTGTGGTTGAACCACCCAGTGTGATTGAACCATTCAGTGTGATTGAACCACCCAGTGTGATTGAATCAACCAATGTGTGATTGAACCATTAAGTGTGATTGAACCACCCAGTGTGATTGAATCAACCAATGTGTGATTGAAAAATTCAGTGTGATTGAACCACCCAGTGTGATTGAATCAACCAATGTGTGATTGAACCATTCAGTGTGATTGAACCACCCAGTGTGATTGAATCAACCAATGTGTGATTGAACCATTCAGTGTGATTGGACCACCCAGTGTGATTGAACCACTCAGTGTGATTGAACCACCCAGTGTGATTGAACCACTCAGTGTGATT
>NC_091323.1:12339467-12426967 GCF_038502225.1 Cherax quadricarinatus | reverse complement strand
CCAAGGCAGGGTGGCCCGAAAAAGAAAAACTTTCACCATCATTCACTCCATCACTGTCTTGCCAGAAGGGTGCTTTACACTACAGTTTTTAAACTGCAACATTAACACCCCTCCTTCAGAGTGCAGGCACTGTACTTCCCATCTCCAGGACTCAAGTCCGGCCTGCCGGTTTCCCTGAATCCCTTCATAAATGTTACTTTGCTCACACTCCAACAGCACGTCAAGTATTAAAAACCATTTGTCTCCATTCACTCCTATCAAACACGCTCACGCATGCCTGATGGAAGTCCAAGCCCCTCGCACACAAAACCTCCTTTACCCCCTCCCTCCAACCCTTCCTAGGCCGACCCCTACCCCGCCTTCCTTCCACTACAGACTGATACACTCTTGAAGTCATTCTGTTTCGCTCCATTCTCTCTACATGTCCGAACCACCTCAACAACCCTTCCTCAGCCCTCTGGACAACAGTTTTGGTAATCCCGCACCTCCCCCTAACTTCCAAACTACGAATTCTCTGCATTATATTCACACCACACATTGCCCTCAGACATGACATCTCCACTGCCTCCAGCCTTCTCCTCGCTGCAACATTCATCACCCACGCTTCACACCCATATAAGAGCGTTGGTAAAACTATACTCTCATACATTCCCCTCTTTGCCTCCAAGGACAAAGTTCTTTGTCTCCACAGACTCCTAAGTGCACCACTCACTCTTTTTCCCTCATCAATTCTATGATTCACCTCATCTTTCATAGACCCATCCGCTGACACGTCCACTCCCAAATATCTGAATACGTTCACTTCCTCCATACTCTCTCCCTCCAATCTGATATTCAATCTTTCATCACCTAATCTTTTTGTTATCCTCATAACCTTACTCTTTCCTGTATTCACCTTTAATTTTCTTCTTTTGCACACCCTACCAAATTCATCCACCAATCTCTGCAACTTCTCTTCAGAATCTCCCAAGAGCACAGTGTCATCAGCAAAGAGCAGCTGTGACAACTCCCACTTTGTGTGTGATTCTTTATCTTTTAACTCCACGCCCCTTGCCAAGACCCTCGCATTTACTTCTCTTACAACCCCATCTATAAATATATTAAACAACCACGGTGACATCACACATCCTTGTCTAAGGCCTACTTTTACTGGGAAAAAATTTCCCTCTTTCCTACATACTCTAACTTGAGCCTCACTATCCTCGTAAAAACTCTTCACTGCTTTCAGTAACCTACCTCCTACACCATACACTTGCAACATCTGCCACATTGCCCCCCTATCCACCCTGTCATACGCCTTTTCCAAATCCATAAATGCCACAAAGACCTCTTTAGCCTTATCTAAATACTGTTCACTTATATGTTTCACTGTAAACACCTGGTCCACACACCCCCTACCTTTCCTAAAGCCTCCTTGTTCATCTGCTATCCTATTCTCCGTCTTACTCTTAATTCTTTCAATTATAACTCTACCATACACTTTACCAGGTACACTCAACAGACTTATCCCCCTATAATTTTTGCACTCTCTTTTATCCCCTTTGCCTTTATACAAAGGAACTATGCATGCTCTCTGCCAATCCCTAGGTACCTTACCCTTTTCCATACATTTATTAAATAATTGCACCAACCACTCCAAAACTATATCCCCACCTGCTTTTAACATTTCTATCTTTATCCCATCAATCCCGGCTGCCTTACCCCCTTTCATTTTACCTACTGCCTCACGAACTTCCCCCACACTCACAACTGGCTCTTCCTCACTCCTACAAGATGTTATTCCTCCTTGCCCTATACACGAAATCACAGCTTCCCTATCTTCATCAACATTTAACAATTCCTCAAAATATTCCCTCCATCTTCCCAATACCTCTAACTCTCCATTTAATAACTCTCCTCTCCTATTTTTAACTGACAAATCCATTTGTTCTCTAGGCTTTCTTAACTTGTTAATCTCACTCCAAAACTTTTTCTTATTTTCAACAAAATTTGTTGATAACATCTCACCCACTCTCTCATTTGCTCTCTTTTTACATTGCTTCACCACTCTCTTAACTTCTCTCTTTTTCTCCATATACTCTTCCCTCCTTGCATCACTTCTACTTTGTAAAAACTTCTCATATGCTAACTTTTTCTCCCTTACTACTCTCTTTACATCATCATTCCACCAATCGCTCCTCTTCCCTCCTGCACCCACTTTCCTGTAACCACAAACTTCTGCTGAACACTCTAACACTACATTTTTAAACCTACCCCATACCTCTTCGACCCCATTGCCTATGCTCTCATTAGCCCATCTATCCTCCAATAGCTGTTTATATCTTACCCTAACTGGCTGAATCTTATTGTGGCTAGCTGGTCTAGTGGTTAGCGCGACGGGCTGGAGTTTTGAGACTCTATGACCGCGGGTTCAATCCCGGCCGGGGGTATGGTTTCCTCTTTTAGTTTATAAACCTTCACCTCTCTCTTCCCTGATGCTTCTATTCTCCTTGTATCCCATCTACCTTTTACTCTCAGTGTAGCTACAACTAGAAAGTGATCTGATATATCTGTGGCCCCTCTATAAACATGTACATCCTGAAGTCTACTCAACAGTCTTTTATCTACCAATACATAATCCAACAAACTACTGTCATTTCGCCCTACATCATATCGTGTATACTTATTTATCCTCTTTTTCTTAAAATATGTATTACCTATAACTAAACCCCTTTCTATACAAAGTTCAATCAAAGGGCTCCCATTATCATTTACACCTGGCACCCCAAACTTACCTACCACACCCTCTCTAAAAGTTTCTCCTACTTTAGCATTCAAGTCCCCTACCACAATTACTCTCTCACTTGGTTCAAAGGCTCCTATACATTCACTTAACATCTCCCAAAATCTCTCTCTCTCCTCTGCATTCCTCTCTTCTCCAGGTGCATACACGCTTATTATGACCCACTTCTCGCATCCAACCTTTACTTTAATCCACATAATTCTTGAATTTACACATTCATATTCTCTTTTCTCCTTCCATAACTGATCATTTAACATTACTGCTACCCCTTCCTTTGCTCTAACTCTCTCAGATACTCCAGATTTAATCCCATTTATTTCCCCCCACTGAAACTCTCCTACCCCCTTCAGCTTTGTTTCGCTTAGGGCCAGGACATCCAACTTCTTTTCATTCATAACATCAGCAATCATCTGTTTCTTGTCATCCGCACTACATCCACGCACATTTAAGCAACCCAGTTTTATAAAGTTTTTCTTCTTCTCTTTTTTAGTAATTGTATACAGGAGAAGTGGTTACTAGCCCATTGCTCCCGGCATTTTAGTCGCCTCATACGACACGCATGGCTTACGGAGGAAAGATTCTTTTCCACTTCTATATATATATATATATAGAATTATATATATATATATATATATATATATATATATATATATATATATATATATATATATATATATATATATATATATATATGTATATATATATATGTATATAGATAGATACATACATACATACATACATACATACATACATACATACATACATACATACATACATACATACATACATACATACATACATACATACATACATACATACATATTCTAACATTAAAAAGTTTCTGCAAATTTAACATTGTGGCAGACAAGCAGACAAGCAGACAAGCAGACAAGCAGACAAGCAGACAATCACGAGCTGGACAATGTGATTACCAGTTAACCCATTAGCCAATGGACCCACAATGTTATGTAATTACCACTAAGTGCATTAAGTTAATCACGCAATTATCAGCGGTATCATGAGTGTGGGATCGCAGGTTAGGCATGCAAACACATCGCCACGAAGCACAGTCAATGTAGCTGAATTTGCGTCAAGATCTTCATAGGTGTAAGCCAGGTGATCACAGTCGATATGGAGTAATTAACCATTCTGGAGGATTACAAACTCCAAAATTGGGTTAGTCACACAGAACGCCTTAGCTTAATCTCTCTACAAATTTTCAGTTGCAATTTGTTGATTGAAAGACAGACAGCTTTCCGAAACGTCAAACTCTCTTCTCCCCTCACAGTCACAGGTGATTAATGTATCCTTGTCATCATCACTGACTCTTCTTCAACAAACACATTTTGAGAGACAAAAACAGGTATATACGCAGTTTTATATATATATATATATATATATATATATATATATATATATATATATATATATATATATATATATATATATATATATATATATATATATATATATATATATATATATATATATATATATATATATATATATATATATATATATATATATATATATATATATATATATACATATATATATATATATATATATATATATATATATATATATATATATATATATATATATATATATATATATATATATATATATATATATATATATATATATATATATATATATATATATATATTGTAGCTACAGTGAGAGTAAAAGATACAAGGAATACAAGGAAAATGGAAGCAGCCGGTAAGAGAGACATGAAGGCTTATAAGCTAAAGGAGGATGCAGTTTGGGTAAGATATAAACAACTATTGGAGGATGGATGGGCTAGTGAGAGTATAGGCAATGAGGTCGAAGATGTATGGGGAAGGTTTAAAAATGTAATGTTAGAGTGTTTAGCAGAAGTTTGTAGTTATGGGACAGCGGGTGTAGGAGGGAAGAAGAGCGAGGAAAAGTTAGCATATGAGAGGTTTTAACAGAGTAGAAGTGATGCAAGGAGGAGTATATGGACAGGAAAAGAGAGGCTAAGAAAGGGGAGTAGCAGTGTAAAAAGAGAGCAAATAAGAGAGTGGGTGAGATATAATCAACAAAGTTTGTTGAAAACAAGAAAAAGTTTTGGAGTGAGATTAATAAGTTGAGGAAGCCTAAGGAATGAAGGGAATTGTTAGTTAAAAATAGGAAAAGAGAGTTATTAAATGGAGAGTTAGAGGTATCAGGAAGATGGAGGGAATATTTTGAAGAATTGTTAAATGTTGATGAAGATAAGGAGGCTGTGATTTCGTGTGTAGGGGAAGGAGGAATAATATCTTGTAAGAGTGAGGAGGAGCGAGTTGTGAGTGTGGGGGGGAACTTCGCGAGGCGGAGGGTAGAATGAAAATGGGTAAGGCAGCTGGATAAAGAGGCTTTTCTGGCATTTATGGATTTGGAAAAGGCGTATGATAATGTGGATAGGGGGGCAATGTGAAAGATGTTGCAAATGTATGGAATAGGAGGTAGATTACTGAAAGCGGTGAAAAAGAGTTACGAGGATTGTGAGGCTCAGGTTACAGTATGCAGGAGAGAGGGAGATTATTTCCCAGTAAAAGTAAGCCATAGAAAAGGATGTGTGATGTTACCATGGTTGTTCATTACACTTACAGATGGGGTTGTAAGAGAAGTGAATGCTTGGGTGTTGGCTAGAGGTGTGGGGTCAAAAGATAAAGTATCTAACACAAAGTGGGAGTTGTCACAGTTGCTCTTTGCTGATGACACTGTGCTTTTAGGAGATTCTGAAGAAAAGTTGCAGAGGTTGGTGGATGAGTTTGGAAGGGTATGTAACAGAAGAAATTAAATGTGAATATAGGAAAGGGTAAGGTGATGGGGATAACAAAAAAATAGGTAACGAAAGATTGGATATCAGATTCGAGGGAGAGACTAAGGAGGAAGTGAATGTATTCAGATATTTAAGAGAGGACGGGAGCAGGGTAATATTTATGAAAGGATTCAGGGAAACCGGCAGGGCGGACTTGAGTCCAGGAGATGGGAAGTACAGTTTCTGCACTCTGTATTGAAAGCACACCTCTGGTAAGACAGTGATGGAGTGAATGGTGTGTTTCCCACCCTACCTTGGTGGGAAATGGCCGATGTGTTAATAATAATAATAATAATATATATATATACATATATATATATATATATATATATATATATATATAAATATATATATATATATATATATATATATATATATATATATATATACACATATATATATATATATATATATATATATATATATATATGTCGTGCCGAATATGTAAAACTGGTCAATTAGCAAGAACTCATTTAAAATTAAGTCCTTTCTAAAATTTTCTCATATACGTTTAAAGATATATTTTTTTCATTAATGTTAATGTAAAAATTTTTAATTTTGCACCAAAAGAATCTTAGAAAACTTACCTAACCTTATTATAACAAGTGCAATTTATATTAGCCTAACCCAACTAAATATATTTTAGATTTGTTTACAGTAATTTAATACTAAACAAACACAGTGAAATATATTTTTTTCCGATAGGTTGAGAATGATTTTGGCGAAATTATTGCATACACAAATTTTCGCTTGTCCTATATGGCAAGATGAGCGTTGCTATTTAAGCCAAGATCGCAAGTTCTGCCTATTCGGCACGACATATATATATATATATATATATATATATATATATATATATGTCGTGCCGAATAGGCAGAACTTGCGATCTTGGCTTAAATAGCAACGATCATCTTGCCATATAGGACAAGTGAAAATTTGTGTATGCAATAATTTCGCCAAAATCATTCTGAACCTAACGAAAAAAATGTATTTGATTGTGTTTGTTTAGTACTAAATTACTGTAAACGTATTTAAAACATATTTAGTTGGGTTAGGCTAAAATAAATTGCTCTTGTTACAATAAGGTTAGTTAAGTTTTCTAAGATACTTTTGGTGCAAAATTAAAGTTTTTACATTAACATTAATGAAAAAAACATATCTTTGAACGTATAAGAGAAAATTTCAGAAAGGACTTAATTTTAAATAAGTTCTTGCTAATTGACCAGTTTTACATATTCGGCACGACATATATATATATATATATATATATATATATATATATATATATATAATATATATATATATATATATATATATATATATATATATATATATATATATATATATATATATATATATATATATATATATATATTGATCAATACCACTCGTTCGTGGGCACAGTAATATAAAATACTAAAAGTTGAACTAGTACACCAAACAGGGACTAGAATGAAATTAGCCTAGAGTCATCCACACCTTCGTGTGTCCTTGGGTAGAGAGTACAACATCCAGTTCCGCTGGATGCGCTACTCTTAAGGATTGTATGGTCCAGTGGATTAAGGAGTCATGAGTTTTCGCTCACCATGAGGCAGGCCAAAGCAGCATGGGTTCGAGTCCTTGGCTAGTCGCAGTGTTGTTATTCATATATATAATTAAATATATATATATATATATATATATATATATATATATATATATATATATATATATATATATATATATATATATATATATATATATGTCGTGCCGAATATGTAAAACTGGTCAGTTAGCAAGAACTCATTTAAAATTAAGTCCTTTCTAAAATTTTCTCTTATACGTTTAAAGATATATTTTTTTCATTAATGTTAATGTAAAAATTTTTAATTTTGCACCAAAAGAATGTTAGAAAACTTACCTAACCTTATTATAACAAGAAAAATTTATTTTAGCCTAACCCAACAAAATATATTTTAGATTTGTTTACAATAATTTAATACTAAACAAACACAGTGAAATATATTCTTTTTCGTTAGGTTCAGAATGATTTTGGCGAAATTATTGCATACACAAATTTTCGCTTGTCCTATATGGCAAGATGAGCGTTGCTATTTAAGCCAAGATCGCAAATTCTGCCTATTCGGCACGACATATATATACATATATATATATATATGTATATATATATATATATATATATACATATATATATATATACATATATATATATATATATATATATATATACATATATATATATAAAGCAAGCGAAAATTTGTGTATGCAGTTATTTCGCAAAAATCATTCTGAACCTAACGAAAAAAAATATATTTCACTGTGTTTGCTTATTATTAAATTACTGTAAGCTTATGTAAAATATATTTTGTTGGATTAGGGAAAATTAAATTGCGCTTGTTATAATAAAGTCAGGTAAGTTTTCAAAGGCTCTTTTCGTACAAAATTAATCATTTTTACTTTAACATAAATGAAAAAAACATATCTTTAAACGTACAAGAGAAAATCTTATAAAGGTCTTAATTTTAAATGAGTTCTTGCTAATTGACCAGTTTTACCTATTCGGCACGATATATATCATTGACAGAACTACAGCTTGGCCAGGACTCGTTCCTGCGTTCTCATTCCCGGCCCTGTGAGTACTGGACAAAGTACGCATCACTCTCTCCACTTAACCAACAATCTTGATACACCAGGCGCTCAGCAGTACTGAGCGTGTTTTCCCTGATGCAGGGACATATGTGGTCGTGGAGCCTCAGAGACTAATTTCAACCTCATCCTGTTTAGGGTACCAGCCTTCACGAGCAGTCTATATATTAATGAATTGACGAAACAAGTGATTTTGAATCATTAACAGAGCTGCGGCTTGGCCAGGAGTTCTCACTGGACCGGGCATGGGAACGCAGGATCGAGTCCTGGCCAAGCAGCAGTTCTGTTAATGATTCAAAATCACTTGTTTCGTGATTTTATTAATATATATATATATATATATATATATATATATATATATATATATATATATATATATATATATATATATATATATATATATATATATATATATATATATATATATATATATATATATATATATATATATATATATATATATATATATATATATATATATATATATATATATATATATATATATATATAGAAAAGCAGAAACATTGTTTATACGTCCACAGCAGGACTCGAACCTGCAAACTCTATATGAGAGTCCACAGTACTTTACCATGGAGCCAGATCCCAGAAAAATATGGGCGCCTAGCCGGAGCTAGACGATGTTTCCTCATACCCCGGGGTCTGTATCAGAGTACTGTGTACTCTGATACAGAGTTTGCAGGTTCGAGTTCTGCTGTGGACATAGAGACAATGTTTGTAAATAATTTCGCCTGTTTGCGAATTGTTAAGCATTTCAAATCTCTTTCGTTGTCCACTGCATGTGGCAGGATTTGATGAAATAACTTTGAAAACAGGCCTGGTGCCCGGGGGTATGGAAAAACATCGTCCAGCTCCGGCTAAGCGCCAATACTTTTCTGGGGTCTGGCTCCGTGGTAAATTACTGTGGACTCTGATACAGAGTTTGCAGGTTTAAGTCCTGCTGCGGACGTAGAGACAATGTAAACAAAAAAAATTCGCTTGTTTGCGAATTAAACACACACACACACACACACACACACACACACACACACACACACACACACACACACACACACACGCACACACACACACACACACACACACACACACACACACACACACACAGATTAGTCAACGAGCCAGAAACGAGTATGCACAGATAAGGAGGGAGGCGCAGTGGCAGTATGAAAATGACATAACATCGAAAGTCAAGTCTGATCCGAAACTACTCTACAGCCACATCAAGAGTAAGACAACAGTCAAGGACCAGGTAATCAGGCTGAGGAAGGAAGGAGGGGAGCTCACAAGAAACGACCAGGAAGTATGTGAGGAGCTCAACTCGAGATTTCAGGAAGTATTTACAGTGGAGGCTGAAGGGACACTGGGAAGACAAAACAGTGGGGTACAGCAACAAGGGATATACCAACAAGTGTTGGATGAATTACACGCAACTGAGGAGGAGGTGGAGAAGCTCCTAAGTGACCTTGATACCTCAAAGGCTGTGGGGCCGGACAATGTCTCTCCGTGGGTCCTAAGAGAGGAAGCAGAGACACGTGTGCCACTATCCAAAATATTCAACACTTTCCTTGAAACTGGGCAACTACCTGAAGTATGGAGGAAGACAAATGTAGTCCTCATCTTTAAGAAAGAAGACAGAAATGAAGCACTAAATTATAGACCAGTGTCACTGGAGAAGATTATCAGGAGAGTGGTGGAACACCTGGAGTGGAACAAGATTATAAACGACAGCCAGCACGGACTAATGGAAGGCAAATCCTGTGTCACAAACCTACTAGAGTTTTATGGCAAGGTAACTGAAGTAAGAAATGAGAAGGAGGGGTGGGTTGATTGCATTTTCTTGGACTGCAAGAAGGCCTTTGACACAGTTCCTCACAAGAGATTAGTACAGAAGCTAGAGGAACAGGAACGTATAACAAGAAGAGCACTGCAATGGATCAGAGAATGCCTAACAGGGAGGCAACAGCGAGTCATGGTCCGTGATGAGGTATCACAGTGGGCGCCGGTAATGAGCGGGGTACCTCAGGGGTCAGTCCTGGGACCAGTGCTATTCTTGGCATATGTGAACGACATGGCGGAATGGATAGACTAAGAAGTGTCCCTGTTTGCAGATGATGTGAAGTTAATGAATAGAATTAAATCAGACGCGGACCAGACAGGTATACAAAGAGACCTGGACAGGCTGGATGCGTGGTCCAGAAACTGGCTCGTAGAATTTAACCCCGCCAAATGCAAAGTCACGAAGATCGGAGGAGGGCAAAGAAGACCGCAGACAGAGTATAGGCTACACTTGGAAAATCCTGGAAGGAATGGTCCCAAATCTGCACACAGAAATCACTCCCTACGAAAGTAAAAGACTGAGCAGGCGAGGCAAAATGCCCCCAATAAAAAGTAGGGGCGCCATTGGTACACTAAGGGAAAACACCATAAGTGTCCGGGGCCCAAGACTGTTCAACAGCCTCCCATCAAGCATTAATGGAATTGCCAATAAACCCCTGGCTGCCTTCAAGAGAGAGCTGGACAGATACCTAAAGTCAGTGCCGGATCAACCGGGCTGTGGCTCGTACGTTGGACTGCGTGCGGCCAGCAGTAACAGCCTGGTTGATCAGACCCTGATCCATCGGGAGGCCTGGTCATGGACCGGGCCGCGGGGGCGTTGATCCCCGGAATAACCTCCAAGTAACCTCCAGGTATCCAGGTAACCTCCAGGAGGTCAAAGGCTGCAAACCTCACTCAAGGAGAAAGATCTAGGAGTGAGTATAATACCGAGTACATAGCCAGAAGCACACATTAACCAGACAACTGCTGCAGCATATGGGCGCCTGGCAAACCTGAGAATAACGTTCCGGTACCTCAGTAAGGAGTCGTTCAAGATTTTATACACTGTGTACGTCAGGCCCATACTGGAGTATGCAGCACCAGTTTGGAACCCACACCTGGTCAAACACGTCAAGAAATTAGAGAAAGTGTAAAGGTTTGCAACAAGGCTAGTCCCAGAGCTAAGGGAAATGTCCTATAAAGAAAGGTTAAGGGAAATCGGTCTGACGACACTGGAGGACAGGAGTGTCAGGGGAAACATGATAACGACATACAAAATAAACAAGGTGGAGAGAGACAGGATGTTCCAGAGATGCGACACAGAAACAAGGGGTCACAATTGGAAGCTGAAGACTCAGATGAGTCAAAGAGATGTTAGGAAGTATTTCTTCAGTCATAGAATTGTTATGAAGAGGAATAGTCTGGCAAGCGATGTAGTGGAGGCAGGAACTATACTTAGTTTTAAGACTAGGTATGGTAAAACTCATGGAGCAGGGAGAGGAAGTACCTAGTAGCGGTCAGTGAAGAGGCGGGGCCAGGAGCTGAGTCTAGACCCCTGCAACCACAATTAGGTGACTACACACACACACACACACACACACACACACACACACACACATACACGCACGCACACACACACACACACACACACACACACACACACACACACACACACACACACACACACACACACACACACACACACACACACACACACACACACACACAACGAGGCACTAAACTACAGACCTGTGTCTCTGACATGTATTGTGTGCAAAGTCATGGAGAAGATTATCAGGAGGAGAGTGGTCGAACACCTGGAAAGGAACAAGATTATAAATGAAAACCAGCATGGAATCATGGAAGGCAAATCCTGTATCACAAACCTTCTGGAGTTTTATGACAAGGTAACAGAAGTAAGACACGAGAGAGAGGGGTGGGTAGATTGCGTTTTCCTAGACTGCAGGAAGACCTTTGACACAGTTCCCTACAAGAGATTAGTGCAGAAGCTGGAGGATCAGGCGCATGTAAAAGGGAGGGCACTGCAATGGATAAGGGAATACCTGACAGGGAGGCAGCAACGAGTCATGGTACGTGAAGAGGTATCACAGTGGGCGCCTGTTACGAGCGGGGTCCCACAGGGGTCAGTTCTAGGACCAGTCCTATTTTTGATATATGTGAACGACATGATGGAAGGAATAGACTCTGAAGTGTCCCTGTTCGCAGATGACGTGAAGTTGATGAGAAGAATTAAATCGGACGAGGATGAGGCAGGACTGCAAAGAGACCTGGACAGGCTGGACATGTGGTCCAGTAACTGGCTTCTCGAATTCAATCCAGCCAAATGCAAAGTCATGAAGATTGGGGAGGGGCAAAGAAGACAGCAGACAGAGTATAGGCTAGGTGGACAAAGACTACAG
Organism: Cherax quadricarinatus; assembly: GCF_038502225.1. NCBI lineage: Eukaryota > Metazoa > Arthropoda > Malacostraca > Decapoda > Parastacidae > Cherax > Cherax quadricarinatus. The sequence goes on along the minus strand of NC_091323.1, from coordinate 12,414,456 downwards.
ACCTCACTCAGGGAGAAAGACCTTGGGGTGACCATAACACCGAGCACATCACCGGAGGCACACATCAACCAAATAACTGCTGCAGCATACGGGCGCCTGGCAAACCTGAGAATAGCGTTCCGATACCTTAATAAGGAATCGTTTAAGACACTGTACACTGTGTATGTTAGGCCCATACTGGAGTATGCAGCACCAGTCTGGAACCCACACCTGGTCAAGCACGTCAAGAAGTTAGATAAAGTACAAAGGTTTGCAACAAGGCTAGTCCCAGAGCTCAAGGGAATGTCGTACGAGGAAAGGTTAAGGGAAATCGGACTGACGACACTGGAGGACAGAAGGGTCAGGGGAGACATGATAACGACATACAAGATACTGCGGGGAATAGACAAGGTGGACAGAGATAGGATGTTCCAGAGAGGGGACACAGGGACAAGGGGTCACAACTGGTAGCCGAAGACTCAGACGAGTCACAGGGACGTTAGGAAGTATTTCTTCAGTCATAGAGTTGTCAGCAAGTGGAATAGCCTAGCAAGTGAAGTAGTGGAGGCAGGAACCATACATAGTTTTAGGAAGAGGTATGACAAAGCTCAGGAAGCAGAGAGAGAGAGGACCCAGTAGCGATCAGTGAAGAGGCGGGGCCAGGAGCTGAGTCTCGACCCCTGCAACCACAATTAGATGAGTACAATTAGGTGAGTACATGCACGCGCGCACACACATACACACACACACACACACACACACACACACACACACACACACACACACACACTATATATATATATATATAATAATATATATATATATATATATATATATATATATATATATATATATATATATATATATATAAATATATATATATATATATATATATATATATATATATATATATATATATATATATATATATATATATATATATATATATATATATATATATATATATATATATATATATATATATATATATATATATATATATATATATATTTATGTAGTAGGTTGGTAGATAGCAACCACCCAGGGAAGTACTACCGTCCTGCCAGATGACTGTGAAACAGAAACCTGTAACTGTTTTGCATGATGGTAGGATTGCTGGTGTCTTTTTCTGTTTCATAAACACGCTAGATAACAGGGATATCTTGCTACTCCAACTTACACTTTGGTCACACTTCACAGACATGCTCATGCATATATATATACATACATCTAGGTTTTTCTCCTTTTTCTACATAGCTCTTGTTCTTCTTTATTTCTTCTATTGTCCATGGGGAAGCGGAAAAGAATCTTTCCTCCGTAAGCCATGCGTGTCGTATGAGGCGACTAAAATGCCGGGAGCAATGGGCTAGTAACCCCTTCTCCTGTAGACATTTACTAAAAAAGAGAAGAAGAAAAACTTTATAAAACTGGGATGCTTGAATGTGCGTGGATGTAGTGCAGATGACAAGAAACAGATGATTGCTGATGTTATGAATGAAAAGAAGTTGGATGTCCTGGCCCTAAGCGAAACAAAGCTGAAGGGGGTAGGGGAGTTTCGGTGGGGGGAAATAAATGGGATTAAATCTGGAGTATCTGAGAGAGTTAGAGCAAAGGAAGGGGTAGCAGTAATGTTGAATGATCAGTTATGGAAGGACAAAAGAGAATATGAATGTGTAAATGCAAGAATTATGTGGATTAAAGTAAAGGTTGGATGCGAGAAGTGGGTCATAATAAGCGTGTATGCACCTGGAGAAGAGACGAATGCAGAGGAGAGAGAGAGATTTTGGGAGATGTTAAGTGAATGTATAGGAGCCTTTGAACCAAGTGAGAGAGTAATTGTGGTAGGGGACCTGAATGCTAAAGTAGGAGAAACTTTTAGAGAGGGTGTGGTAGGTAAGTTTGGGGTGCCAGGTGTAAATGATAATGGGAGCCCTTTGATTGAACTTTGTATAGAAAGGGGTTTAGTTATAGGTAATACATATTTTAAGAAAAAGAGGATAAATAAGTATACAAGATATGATGTAGGGCGAAATGACAGTAGTTTGTTGGATTATGTATTGGTAGATAAAAGACTGTTGAGTAGACTTCAGGATGTACATGTTTATAGAGGGGCCACAGATATATCAGATCACTTTCTAGTTGTAGCTACACTGAGAGTAAAAGGTAGATGGGATACAAGGAGAATAGAAGCATCAAGGAAGAGAGAGGTGAAGGTTTATAAACTAAAATAGGAGGCAGTTAGGGAAAGATATAAACAGCTATTGGAGGATAGATGCGCTAATGAGAGCAAAGGCAATGGGGTCGAAGAGGTATGGGGTAGGTTTAAAAATGTAGTGTTAGAGTGTTCAGCAGAAGTTTGTGGTTACAGGAAAGTGGGTGCGGGAGGGAAGAGGAGCGATTGGTGGAATGATGATGTAAAGAGAGTAGTAAGGGAGAAAAAGTTAGCATATGAGAGGTTTTTACAAAGTAGAAGTGATGCAAGGAGGGAAGAGTATATGGAGAAAAAGAGAGAGGTTAAGAGAGTGGTGAAGCAATGTAAAAAGAGAGCAAATGAGAGAGTGGGTGAGAAGTTATCAACAAATTTTGTTGAAAATAAGAAAAAGTTTTGGAGTGAGATTAACAAGTTAAGGAAGCCTAGAGAACAAATGGATTTGTCAGTTAAAAATAGGAGAGGAGAGTTATTAAATGGAGAGTTAGAGGTATTGGGAAAATAGAGGGAATATTTTGAGGAATTGTTAAATGTTGATGAAGATAGGGAAGCTGTGATTTCGTGTATAGGGCAAGGAGAATAACATCTTGTAGGAGTGAGGAAGAGCCAGTTGTGAGTGTGGGGGAAGTTCGTGAGGCAGTAGGTAAAACGAAAGGGGGTAAGGTAGCCGGGATTGATGGGATAAAGATAGAAATGTTAAAAGCAGGTGGGGATATAGTTTTGGAGTGGTTGGTGCAATTATTTAATAAATGTATGGAAAAGGGTAAGGTACCTAGGGATTGGCAGAGAGCATGCATAGTTCCTTTGTATAAAGGCAAAGGGGACAAAAGAGAGTGCAAAAATTATAGGGGGATAAGTCTGTTGAGTATACCTGGTAAAGTGTATGGTAGAGTTATTATTGAAAGAATTAAAAGTAAGACTGAGAATAGGATAGCAGATGAACAAGGAGGCTTTAGGAAAGGTAGGGGGTGTGTGGACCAGGTGTTTACAGTGAAACATATAAGTGAACAGTATTTAGATAAGGCTAAAGAGGTCTTTGTGGCATTTATGGATTTGGAAAAGGCGTATGACAGGGTGGATAAGGGGGCAATGTGGCAGATGCTGCAGGTGTATGGTGTAGGAGGTAGGTTACTGAAAGCAGTGAAGAGTTTTTACGAGGATAGTGAGGCTCATGTTAGAGTATGTAGGAAAGAGGGAAATTTTTTCCCAGTAAAAGTAGGCCTTAGACAAGGATGTGTGATGTCACCGTGGTTGTTTAATATATTTTATAGATGGGGTTGTAAGAGAAGTAAATGCGAGGGTCTTGACAAGAGGCGTGGAGTTAAAAGATAAAGAATCACACATAAAGTGGGAGTTGTCACAGTTGCTCTTTGCTGATGACACTGTGCTCTTGGGAGATTCTGAAGAGAAGTTGCAGAGATTGGTGGATGAATTTGGTAGGGTGTGCAAAAGAAGAAAATTAAAGGTGAATACAGGAAAGAGTAAAGTTATGAGGATAACAAAAATATTAGGTGATGAAAGATTGGATATCAGATTGGAGGGAGAGAGTATGGAGGAAGTGAATGTATTCAGATATTTGGCAGTGGACGTGTCAGCGGATGGGTCTATGAAGGATGAGGTGAATCATAGAATTGATGAGGGGAAAAGGGTGAGTGGTGCACTTAGGAGTCTGTGGAGACAAAGAACTTTGTCCTTGGAGGCAAAGAGGGGAATGTATGAGAGTACAGTTTTACCAACACTCTTATATGGGTGTGAAGCGTGGGTGATGAATGTTGCAGCGAGGAGAAGGCTGGAGGCAGTGGAGATGTCATGTCTGAGGGCAATGTGTGGTGTGAATATAATGCAGAGAATTCGTAGTTTGGAAGTTAGGAGGAGGTGCGGGATTACCAAAACTGTTGTCCAGAGGGCTGAGGAAGGGTTGTTGAGGTGGTTCGGACATGTAGAGAGAATGGAGCGAAACAGAATGACTTCAAGAGTGTATCAGTCTGTAGTGGAAGGAAGGCGGTTTAGGGGTCGGCCTAGGAAATGTTGGAGGGAGGGGGTAAAGAAGGTTTTGTGTGCGAGGGGCTTGGACTTTCAGCAGGCTTGCGTGAGCGTGTTTGATAGGTGTGAATGGAGACAAATGGTTTTTAATACTTGACGTGCTGTTGGAGTGTGAACAAAGTAACATTTATGAAGGGGTTCAGGGAAACCGGCAGGCCGGACTTGAGTCCTGGAGATGGGAAGTACAGTGCCTGCACTCTGAAGGAGGGGTGTTAATGTTGCCGTTTAAAAACTGTAGTGTAAAGCACCCTTCTGGCAAGACAGTGATGGAGTGAATGATGGTGAAAGTTTTTCTTTTTCGGGCCACCCTGCCTTGGTGGGAATCGGCCAGTGTGATAATAAAAAAAATGATAATAATAATATATATATATATATATATATATATATATATATATATATATATATATATATATATATATATATATATATATATATATATATATATATATATATATATATATATATATTTATATATATATATATATAAATATGTAACTGAAATTTTCCACAAAGTCCTTATTGATATTTCTGTCCTATGAACTCCCATCATTTAATATTAAACTCCCCAACTCCATCAATACGACTATTTCACTCACCAAGCTGTGTGTCACCACCAATACTTTCTGTTTTAATTCCCAGTTTCATAAAATTAATTAGTTTGTAGCATGGGTAGTTCCCTCTCCCCTTGTCCTCTCTAATTTATATATGGAATATCCCGATGCTCGTATCTTTTCCTCCTTGAAGTCTGTGGATATTATTTTGTGTAGGAATGTAGATGTTATTGTTACTTACTAAGTTATAGATTGCAATTGTTTTCTATACTTTTTTCAACAATCTTACTAAATTAATTTCAGGGAAATAATTCACGTGCATTGAGCATAACATTAAAGAAAAGTTTTCTTAATAATCGTCTTGATCAGCGAATACGTGTCTTCATCTTGCAACTTGTCAGTTTCACCACGTCAGTTTCACCACGTCAGTTTCACCACGTCAGTTTCACCACGTCAGTTTCACCACGTCAGTTTCACCACGTAAGCTTCACCACGTCAGTTTCACCACGTCAGTTTCACCACGTCAGTTTCACCACGTCAGTTTCACCACGTCAGTTTCACCACGTCAGTTTCACCACGTCAGTTTCACCACGTCAGTTTCACCATGTCAGTTTCGCCAAATTAGTTCCAGCGCTTCGTATCAAATTTTATTTTGAAATTAATAATCAACTTCCCTTCAGAGATGCTCTTATCATTAATAACAGTAATCAATTAGAACTTGGTCTCTATAGAAAAACAAACATATAAGATAATTATCGCTATTGTAGCCATTATACCGTTCAGGTCAAGAAAATTGCATTATCTAGTATTTTCCTGAGAGCTTTTCTTAAATATAGCCCCGTTCATTAGTGACTTATGATCAAGAAAAATAAACCATTAGAAAACAGTTCAAGGGTTTAAGTTGTCCTGATTCGTTAATTCGAGCTGATTTACAAGAAGACAGGAAGAAGAACGAGAATTTCTACAAGACAGAAGTGCAGATCATAACCAAGGACAAGATTTGGTTGATGGTATCTTATCTTCAAGAAACAGCACACATATTTCGTAAAAAAAAAAAATCGACCAACTTTCTTTGTACAAATAAACTGGGCAAAGCTTTATCCAAACAACATTAGAGCTCTATCACTTTTGAAGCATATGCAACAGTGGTCAGACTCAGTATACATATGATACTGAGTCTCCGCGGTTTGCAAGCACAGTGAAAGTTCCACCCATTCTGAAAGTCACTGTCGTACATATAAGTGCCTGCCCATGAGAAAGGAAAGCAAATAATTCAGCATTAATCGACATCCAAGAAATTTTCACTCTGTCAGAGGGACAATGGAAACCCTGTCTTATTGCTAAACTGTTTTAGAGAAAAACATTCCAGCCTTCAACCTACTAGATGCTCTCAGTTTTCTGAGAATTAAGACCCATGAAGGGCTACTTCGTACCCTATACAACCATTTTTTTTTAATTATTCGTCTCTGTGTGGATATTAACTCCTTTTCTCTTAAGGTAACTGTTATTCTTGAAGATGATGTTGCTACAAGCTCTGCTCTGTCCCTGTGCTTGCTAACCCTTATGTGGGGAATTTCGAAGCTGTGCTGCTTTATACTGTTGGAGCACATTCTTCACTTTGACTTCGCTATGTTAATGTCTTCGCTTTCTGGCCACAAGACTCTAGTTTCTTACGGCATTTTTCGATGCTTTTAACATTGTTGTTCCTTCTATCTAGTTCAAAGCTAAATGGGATTCTAACTCATTCCTTCATTTCCTTTCTCTTCAGGTCCGCTGCTCTGTGACAGGCTTTTCTTTTTCCGTTTACCTTAAGCTAATGTACAGTGGAATATACATTCACTGCTTTTCTTACTATGCTCCTTCTGTAAAGATAATTGCTCTTCTTTCTCGCTCTCTTCCTTCGTACTCTCCGTATCTGTTACTCTCAGTTTCTTGACTCTGAAATCTCCACTCTTCACAGCTCATTCTCTAGCCTTGGCTATCCTCAGAATTTCATATACTTAGCTTACTCTCTTGTTAAACGGACTTGCGTCTCTTCCAAATTCAGATCTTCTGTGAAAGTTCCTAATCTTTTCCTTCCTAACATAACCAGTTTTTAAAATCTTACCGCCATAAAATTTTTAGACATCAAACTCGCTTCTCGTCAAACTAATACCCATTGTAGTTATCCAGTTCATACTCCTCTCGCCACTGATGATGCTGGTGTCTTCATTTCCTGCTTCTCCTGTTCTCTCCAAAACTTTGGTAAAATTGATCACTCATTCTATTACAGACTTAAGGAGCACAAAAGAAGTGTTCGCCTTGCCGACACGAGCAATGCTCTTTTCTGTCGTGTTATAGACCACAGATGTCCAGTTAATTGGTCCTATGCTAAAACCATCTACCCTTCTTCTAACCTTAACAGACGCCATCTTGTCGAATCAGCTCTTATTTTGTCTTTCTAAACCTTGGCTTTCTCAGGACACTGGCATATGTTCTAATATTCAGAACACTCGTGACTTGACCTGACCTTTGCAGTATCCTCTCCTCTCTCTTGACCTGCCTTTTGCATTTCCTTTGCCTTCTCTGTCTTCTGACTTTCCCCTTTCTTGTTTCCTTTCCTTTCCTGGAACAAGCCGGTTGGTAATGCAGTTCCTTCTGTTCTTTGAGTGTTGAGTTACTGTGGCATGCAAAGAGTACGTAAGCTTTATTCGGCGCATGTACACACCCTCATTTACAGGCTATCTCCCCCAACCAGCGAACCAGGTAACTAAGAGTTGACGATGAGGCCCCGTCGTTCAACTAGTACCCAGGTTCCAGCCAATAATAAGATGGTTTTGGCAATCGCAGAGGTTATGTGGGTACCACTCTCCTGTCTGCCCTTGTCATTCCCATTCTAGAGCTGGTTGAAGCACGGTCTGCTCTCTTGTGGCTTCTATTCTGCCTTGCTTACCGTGGAGTGCACTAATACTTACCACTGTACATAGTGTACATATTGCTGGTGAAGGATAATATAATCAAAAACTTTTCTGCTGTGTTTATTTTGCTCCCTTTACATCCAGGATAACAGGTCATTTGGACTCCTGGGTTGTAATAGTTCCTCTGATCTCCGCTGCCTTAAGATAGGTAATTTACTCTCGTAAATCAGTCATTTGTTGTGCCTTCAGTGAGCCAGTAGCCTCCAGCTGTACTTCTATGATATTTTATTTTTATATGCAACTACTTTTATACTACTACTGCTACTACTGACACTATTTTCTTATGCTCTTATTATAGTTTCGTAATATATTAGTACTGCAACATCACTACTGGCCGATGCTAGGAGGACCCTTCTCAACTTTAAATCCAAGTTATTAGCTTGTCTAGGCCAACTCAATTGGTGCATTTAGCTTTTCAGCTGACTTATCATCCATATATATGTTGCCCTCCTTCCTCTAACGTACGTCCTGCAGAGGACTCTAGGAGGGAGTCCAAATATGCAGTCCTCTCTCTCAATATATATATATATATATATATATATATATATATATATATATATAAATATATATATATAAATATATATATATAAATATATATATATATATATATATATATATATATATATTTATTTTTTTTATTATCACACCGGCCGATTCCCACCAAGGCAGGGTGGCCCGAAAAAGAAAAACTTTCACCATCATTCACTCCATCACTGTCTTGCCAGAAGGGTGCTTTACACTACAGTTTTTAAACTGCAACATTAACACCCCTCCTTCAGAGTGCAGGCACTGTACTTCCCATCTCCAGGACTCAAGTCCGGCCTGCCGGTTTCCCTGAATCCCTTCATAAATGTTACTTTGCTCACACTCCAACAGCACGTCAAGTATTAAAAACCATTTGTCTCCATTCACTCCTATCAAACACGCTCACGCATGCCTGCTGGAAGTCCAAGCCCCTCGCACACAAAACCTCCTTTACCCCCTCCCTCCAACCCTTCCTAGGCCGACCCCTACCCCGCCTTCCTTCCACTACAGACTGATACACTCTTGAAGTCATTCTGTTTCGCTCCATTCTCTCTACATGTCCGAACCACCTCAACAACCCTTCCTCAGCCCTCTGGACAACAGTTTTGGTAATCCCGCACCTCCTCCTAACTTCCAAACTACGAATTCTCTGCATTATATTCACACCACACATTGCCCTCAGACATGACATCTCCACTGCCTCCAGCCTTCTCCTCGCTGCAACATTCATCACCCACGCTTCACACCCATATAAGAGCGTTGGTAAAACTATACTCTCATACATTCCCCTCTTTGCCTCCAAGGACAAAGTTCTTTGTCTCCACAGACTCCTAAGTGCACCACTCACTCTTTTTCCCTCATCAATTCTATGATTCACCTCATCTTTCATAGACCCATCCGCTGACACGTCCACTCCCAAATATCTGAATACGTTCACCTCCTCCATACTCTCTCCCTCCAATCTGATATTCAATCTTTCATCACCTAATCTTTTTGTTATCCTCATAACCTTACTCTTTCCTGTATTCACCTTTAATTTTCTTCTTTTGCACACCCTACCAAATTCATCCACCAATCTCTGCAACTTCTCTTCAGAATCTCCCAAGAGCACAGTGTCATCAGCAAAGAGCAGCTGTGACAACTCCCACTTTGTGTGTGATTCTTTATCTTTTAACTCCACGCCTCTTGCCAAGACCCTCGCATTTACTTCTCTTACAACCCCATCTATAAATATATTAAACAACCACGGTGACATCACACATCCTTGTCTAAGGCCTACTTTTACTGGGAAAAAATTTCCCTCTTTCCTACATACTCTAACTTGAGCCTCACTATCCTCGTAAAAACTCTTCACTGCTTTCAGTAACCTACCTCCTACACCATACACTTGCAACATCTGCCACATTGCCCCCCTATCCACCCTGTCATACGCCTTTTCCAAATCCATAAATGCCACAAAGACCTCTTTAGCCTTATCTAAATACTGTTCACTTATATGTTTCACTGTAAACACCTGGTCCACACACCCCCTACCTTTCCTAAAGCCTCCTTGTTCATCTGCTATCCTATTCTCCGTCTTACTCTTAATTCTTTCAATTATAACTCTACCATACACTTTACCAGGTACACTCAACAGACTTATCCCCCTATAATTTTTGCACTCTCTTTTATCCCCTTTGCCTTTATACAAAGGAACTATGCATGCTCTCTGCCAATCCCTAGGTACCTTACCCTCTTCCATACATTTATTAAATAATTGCACCAACCACTCCAAAACTATATCCCCACCTGCTTTTAACATTTCTATCTTTATCCCATCAATCCCGGCTGCCTTACCCCCTTTCATTTTACCTACTGCCTCACGATCTTCCCCCACACTCACAACTGGCTCTTCCTCACTCCTACAAGATGTTATTCCTCCTTGCCCTATACACGAAATCACAGCTTCCCTATCTTCATCAACATTTAACAATTCCTCAAAATATTCCTTCCATCTTCCCAATACCTCTAACTCTCCATTTAATAACTCTCCTCTCCTATTTTTAACTGACAAATCCATTTGTTCTCTAGGCTTTCTTAACTTGTTAATCTCACTCCAAAACTTTTTCTTATTTTCAACAAAATTTGTTGATAACATCTCACCCACTCTCTCATTTGCTCTCTTTTTACATTGCTTCACCACTCTCTTAACTTCTCTCTTTTTCTCCATATACTCTTCCCTCCTTGCATCACTTCTACTTTGTAAAAACTTCTCATATGCTAACTTTTTCTCCCTTACTACTCTCTTTACATCATCATTCCACCAATCGCTCCTCTTCCCTCCTGCACCCACTTTCCTGTAACCACAAACTTCTGCTGAACACTCTAACACTACATTTTTAAACCTACCCCATACCTCTTCGACCCCATTGCCTATGCTCTCATTAGCCCATCTACCCTCCAATAGCTGTTTATATCTTACCCTAACTGCCTCCTCTTTTAGTTTATAAACCTTTACCTCTCTCTTCCCTGATGCTTCTATTCTCCTTGTATCCCATCTACCTTTTACTCTCAGTGTAGCTACAACTAGAAAGTGATCTGATATATCTGTGGCCCCTCTATAAACATGTACATCCTGAAGTCTACTCAACAGTCTTTTATCTACCAATACATAATCCAACAAACTACTGTCATTTCGCCCTACATCATATCGTGTATACTTATTTATCCTCTTTTTCTTAAAATATGTATTACCTATAACTAAACCCCTTTCTATACAAAGTTCAATCAAAGGGCTCCCATTATCATTTACACCTGGCACCCCAAACTTACCTACCACACCCTCTCTAAAAGTTTCTCCTACTTTAGCATTCAAGTCCCCTACCACAATTACTCTCTCACTTGGTTCAAAGGCTCCTATACATTCACTTAACATCTCCCAAAATCTCTCTCTCTCCTCTGCATTCCTCTCTTCTCCAGGTGCATACACGCTTATTATGACCCACTTCTCGCATCCAACCTTTACTTTAATCCACATAATTCTTGAATTTACACATTCATATTCTCTTTTCTCCTTCCATAACTGATCATTTAACATTACTGCTACCCCTTCCTTTGCTCTAACTCTCTCAGATACTCCAGATTTAATCCCATTTATTTCCCCCCACTGAAACTCTCCTACCCCCTTCAGCTTTGTTTCGCTTAGGGCCAGGACATCCAACTTCTTTTCATTCATAACATCAGCAATCATCTGTTTCTTGTCATCCGCACTACATCCACGCACATTTAAGCAACCCAGTTTTATAAAGTTTTTCTTCTTCTCTTTTTTAGTAATTGTATACAGGAGAAGGGGTTACTAGCCCATTGCTCCCGGCATTTTAGTCGCCTCATACGACACGCATGGCTTACGGAGGAAAGATTCTTTTCCACTTCCCCATGGACAATAGAAGAAATAAAAAAGAACAAGAGCTATTTAGAAAAAGGAGAAAAACCTAGATGTATGTATATATATATATGCATGTGCGTGTCTATGAAGTGTGACCAAAGTGTAAGTAGGAGTAGCAAGATATCCCTGTTATCTTAGCGTGTTTATGAGACAGAAAAAGAAACCAGCAATCCTACCATCATGCAAAACAGTTACAGGTTTTTGTTTCACAGTCATCTGGCAGGACGGTAGTACTTCCCTGGGTGGTTGCTGTCTACCAACCTACTACCAAAATATTTATATATATATATATATATACATATATATATATATATATATATATATATATATATATATATATATATATATATATATATATATATATATATATATATATATATATATATTATATATATATATATATATATATATATATATATATATATATATATACATATATAATCACGAAACAAGTGATTTATGAATCCTTAACAGAACTGCGGCTAGCCAGGATTCGATCCTGCTTTCCCATGCCCAGCCCTGTGAGAACAGGATACAGTATACTTCACTCTCCACTTGATCATCAGTTCTTAAACTCCAGGCGCTCAGCAGTACTGAATTTTTTTTTCCTGGTGCCAGAACATACGTGGTCGTGGAGCCTCAGAGACTAATTTCAACCTCATCCTGTTTGGGGTACCAGCCTTCACGAGCAGTCTATATATTAATGAAATCACGAAACAAGTGATTTTCAACCATTAACAGAACTGCGGGTAGCCGCAGTTAGGAAGCACTTCAGTCATAGAGTTGTCAGGAAGTGGAATAATCTGGAAAGTGACGTAGGTGGAGGCAGGATCCATGCATAGCTTTAAGAAACGGTATGATAAAGCTCATGGAGCGGGGAGAGAGTGAACCTAGTAGCGACCAGTAAAGAGGCAGGGCCAGGAGCTGTAAATCAACCCCTGCATTCACAATTAGGTGAGTACCATTAGGTGAGTACACACACACAGACACACACACACACACACACACACACACACACACACACACACACACACACACACACACACACACACACACACACACACACACACACACACAGTATGAAAATGACATAGCATCGAGAATCAAGACTGACCCGAAACTGTTGTATAGCCACATCAGGAGGAAGACAACAGTCAAAGACCAGGTGATCAGATTAAGGACAGAAGGTGGAGAACTCACAAGAAATGAACAGGAGGTATGTGAGAAGCTGAACAGGAGATTTAAGGAAGTTTTTACAGTAGAGACAGGAAGGGCTGTGGGAAGACAGCACAGAAGAGAACATCAAGAGGGAATATACCAACAAGTGTTGGATGACATACGAACAACTGAGGAGGAGGTGAAGAAGCTCTTGAGTGACCTTGACACCTCAAGGGCGATGGGACCGGACAACATCTCCCCATGGGTCCTTAGAGAAGGAGCAGAGATGCTGTGCGTGCCTCTAACCACAATCTTCAACACATTCCTTGAAACTGGGCAACTACCTGAGAAATGGAAGACAGCTAATGTAGTCCCCATATTTAAGAAAGGAAACAGAAACGAGGCACTAAACTACAGACCTGTGTCTCTGACATGTATTGTGTGCAAAGTCATGGAGAAGATTATCAGGAGGAGAGTGGTCGAACACCTGGAAAGGAACAAGATTATAAATGAAAACCAGCATGGGTTCATGGAAGGCAAATCTTGTATCACAAACCTACTGGAGTTTTATGACAAGGTAACAGAAGTAAGACACGAGAGAGAGGGGTGGGTAGATTGCGTTTTCCTAGACTGCAGGAAGGCCTTTGACACAGTTCCCCACAAGAGATTAGTGCAGAAGCTGGAGGATCAGGCGCATGTAAAAGGGAGGGCACTGCAATGGATAAGGGAATACCTGACAGGGAGGCAGCAACGAGTCATGGTACGTGAAGAGGTATCACAGTGGGCGCCTGTTACGAGTGGGGTCCCACAGGGGTCATTTCTAGGACCAGTGCTGTTTTTGATATATGTGAACGACATGATGGAAGGAATAGACTCTGAAGTGTCCCTGTTCGCAGATGATGTGAAGTTGATGAGAAGAATTAAATCGGACGAGGATGAGGCAGGACTGCAAAGAGACCTGGACAGGCTGGACATGTGGTCCAGTAACTGGCTTCTCGAATTCAATCCAGCCAAATGCAAAGTCATGAAGATTGGGGAGGGGCAAAGAAGACTGCAGACAGAGTATAGGCTAGGTGGACAAAGACTACAGACCTTAGGGTGACCATAACACCGAGCACATCACCGGAGGCACACATCAACCAAATAACTGCTGCAGCATATGGGCGCCTAGCAAACCTGAGAATAGCGTTCGATACCTTAATAAGGAATCGTTCAAGACACTGTACACTGTGTATGTTAGGCCCATACTGGAGTATGCAGCACCAGTCTGGAACCCACACCTGGTCAAGCACGTCAAGAAGTTAGAGAAAGTACAAAGGTTTGCAACAAGGCTAGTCCCAGAGCTCAAGGGAAAGTCGTACGAGGAACGGTTAAGGGAAATCAGACTGACGACACTGGAGGACAGAAGGGTCAGGGGAGACATGATAACGACATACAAGATACTGCGGGGAATAGACAAGGTGGACAGAGATAGGATGTTCCAGAGAGGGGACACAGGGACAAGGGGTCACAACTGGAAGCTGAAGACTCAGACGAGTCACAGGGACGTTAGGAAGTATTTCTTCAGTCATAGAGTTGTCAGCAAGTGGAATAGCCTAGCAAGTGAAGTAGTGGAGGCAGGAACCATACATAGTTTTAAGAAGAGGTATGACAAAGCTCAGGAAGCAGAGAGAGGACCCAGTAGCGATCAGTGAAGAGGCGGGGCCAGGAGCTGAGTCTCGACCCCTGCAACCACAATTAGGTGAGTACAATTAAGTGAGTACACACACACACACACACACACACACACACACACACACACACACACACACACACACACACACACACACACACACACACACACACACACACACACAGCTCTTACTCTCAACACGACAGAGGATGAACATGACACTATTGGTCACGTGAAGACCCACTTTTTCATAATTAGTATTGTTGCAATTATTAATATTATTATTATTGTCATAATAGTCACAAGAAAGGCGCTGGAGTTTCGTTAATCACCCCGCGTTGCGTCACCCAGTGTTGCGTCACTCAGCGCTACGTCACCCAGCGCTGCGGACTCTCGTGTGGTCCACTGAACAGAATATTAATCTGCTGACGCAAGTACTTAATTCCTGGCTAAATTGTCTTTGCATTGCAAACTAAATAATTTTTAAAGAGAAAGCATAACAGACAAAAAAATGGAGAATAAAAAAATCCGAATTCCGCTTCGATTTTCACTTTTGTTTTATTATAAAAGATAAAAGGGAAAAAAATGGTAATTTAGGTAGACTTCAGTATAATGTTTTAAATACAGATAAACTTCTCATCTTGGTCACCTCTATTCTAAAAAGAAGTCCCTTTCCTTGCCTTCCCATAAGGAACTCGCCGTCCCTTTAAATACCTTCTCCCCCACAGAGAAGTCCCTCCCTTTAGACTCCCTTATCCCATAAGCGACTCCTCCTTCCCTTAACTTTTTTCTTCCCAAGAAATCACCCTTCCTTGCCCCCTCCCTCGCCCATATTCCAAATAACACCGTCAAATATAGTTATGCTAGTTTGTATATGTTATGTTTTTAACACCCAAAATATACATCGAGGGGTATGTGCGTTTTTCATGATGTATATACAACTAGAAGTGTATTTCTCTCAATGTATAAAGGTTAGAAGAGTGTATTTCAGGATACATGCGCGAAGAGTTTAGATCTGCATTCTGGGGTAAAGTTATCCTCGACTGGCTTAGGAAACTAACCACCTGCTACCAAGATCGACGGACCGATCACGTCTAAAGTATTTCTGATGTCTCAAATGTTGTATTAATCTATATTCGACTGACGAAGCCTGCCGTGCGGGCCAAACGCATCAGCAATAAACTTACCTAGGTGTTTCACACGTGTCTTATATAACTTGTTGGCACTGTGTGCCATCCAGAGTGAAAGGGTGTGACGCATGTGCACCACTTTGTTTCCGAAACGCTTCGTCTGCACAGCAGGCTTCAGTCGAATACAATGTCCCAGCCTGAAGGTTTTCTAAACCTTTCTGTCAGACATTTGAGCACTGAGCTTCCAGTTGCTTCTCTTCGTTTTCTTGTCTCTCATAGTAAACTGGAAGGTGTATGTCTCTCACTGCATATACGGTTTAAGTTTACATTAATCTTCTGTTTTAAAGATTAAAATATTATTCTAGTCACCGTCTTGTGTCTTTTTGTTCTCCATTCTTAGTGTCATTCTGCAGATGAATTGTAACACTGACACACGACCCCCTTTCATCGTACCACCGATGACCTTCAAACCTAACAAACCTAATTGTAGTTGCAGGAGTCGAGACTCAGCTCCTGGCCCACCTCTTCAGTAATCGCTACAAGGTCCTCTCTCTGCTCCCTGTGTGTGTGTGTGTGTGTGTGTGTGTGTGTGTGTGTGTGTGTGTGTGTGTGTGTGTGTGTGTGTGTGTGTGTGTGAGTGTGTGTGTGTGTGTACTCACCTATTTGTACTCACCTATTTGTGGTTGCAGGGGTCGAATCACAGCTCCTGGCCCCGCCTCTTCGCTGATTGCTACTAGGTCCTCTCTCTCCCTGCCCCATGAGCTCTATCATACCTCGCCTTAAAACTATGTATGGTTCCCGCCTCCACTACGTCACTTTCTAGGCTATTCCACGGCCTGGCTACTCTATGACTGAAGAAATACTTCCTAACATCCCTTTGATTCATCTGAGTCTTCAACTTCCAATTGTGGCCTCTTGTGTCTGTGTCCCCTCTCTGGAACATCCCGTCTTTGTCCACCTTGTCTATTCCGCGCAGTATTTTATATGTCGTTATCATGTCTCCCCTGACCCTCCTGTCCTCCAGTGTCGTCAGGCCGATTTCCCTCAACCTTTCTTCGTAGGACAATCCCCGTAGCTCTGGGACTAGTCTTGTTGCAAACCTTTGCACTTTCTCTAATTTCTTGACGTGCTTGACTAGGTGTGGATTCCAAACTGGTGCTGCATACTCCAGTATGGGCCTGACGTAGATGGTATACAGAGTCTTAAACGAATCCTTACTGAGGTATCGGAACGCTATCCGTAGGTTTGCCATGCGCCCGTATGCTGCAGCAGTTATCTGATTGATGTGCGCCTCAGGAGATATGCTCGGTGTTATGTGTGTGTGTGTGTTCGCGTGCGTGTGTGTGTGTGTGTGTGTGTGTGTGTGTGTGTGTGTGTGTGTGTGTGTGTGTGTGTGTGTGTGTGTGTGTGTGTGTGTGTGTGTGTGTGTGTGTGTGTGTTTAATTAAATATCTGTATATTAACCTCTCAAACCTTCTCCGGCCTCACAATCCCCAACTAGCCCACCAGACTTCACCTATATTACCATTCCTCACCTAACCTAAGAACCGTCACTGAGCTTCCCAGTTCTCACCTAACCTCCATATCATCACCATATTAATCGTCACCTAGCCTATCAATCCTCACCTGAACTAAGAATCCTAGCTTTCTGATCCCTTACAAATCCTCACCTAGCTTCCTAATCATCAACTAACCTACCACTCCTAACCTAACTTATACCGATGAATATTCCAGATGGTCAACTGTAAAATCCTTCCTTTCATCGTGGCTTAATGTTTTAAACAAGTTTTATGGATGATTTCTAAAGAAAATGTTCTTTTAGCTTGAGTGAATGAGATTCGATCAAAGGTTCTGACAGTACTAGAACGACCAGCCCCTCCTATTAGTTACTGAACCATACAGTTTGAACCCCAGAATTATTACGATCGTTCATTTATATATATATATATATATATATATATATATATATATATATATATATATATATATATATATATATATATATATATATATATATATATATATATATATATATATATATGCATAATTAATGAAATCACGAAACAGGTGATTTTGAATCATTAAGAACACTGCAGCTTGGCCAGGACTAGATCCTGCGTTCCCATGCCCAGCCCTGTGAGAAACGAACAAAGTATTCATCACTCTGTCCAACAGACCTGAGCGCTTAGTGTTTAAGGATGGTGGTCCAGTGGATAGAGTGATGAATACTTTGTTCATTTCCCACAGGGCTGGGCATGGGAACGCAGGATCTAGTCCTGGCCAAGCCGCAGTGTTCTTAATGACATACATAATGTCATTAACTATTTTTTTTTATATACTTAACATATAATACCATAAGTCTATTAATTTATTAAACTCTAATCAATATTTAATTTCATGTTTCTCTATGGACCTTGTTTATTTATTCTTCCCAATTTAGGAGGCCTGTTCTTGGACCAAGCTGCGGAGGCGATGCTCCAGCAACCACTGTCAAATATTTGACAGATCTAACCTTTCTAAAGGTAGCCTAATTTTACTTAATAATTAGTTAAGAATTTTGTGATGTTGTGGCTCGTTTTCGTGATGTTTGTAGCATCAACATCGTCTCGGATTGTTTGGTTTAACGAGCGTTATTTTTATGAGTCGAGGTCATCACTCTTGGTGCTCAAGAACATCAGGTGTGATGTTCAGGTATACCGTCCCAACGGCAAGTATACCGGCCCGACGGCAGGTATACCGTCCCGACTGCAAGTATACCGGCCCGACGGCAGGTATACCGTCCCGACTGCAAGTATACCGGCCCGACGGAAGGTACACCAGCCCGATGGAAGGTACACCGGCCCGACGGAAGGTACAACAGCCCGACGGAAGGTATACCGGCCTGACGGCAAGTATACCGCCCGGACGGGAGGTATACTGGCCTGACGGTAAGTATACCGCCCGGACGGGAGGTATACTGGCCCGACGGCAGGTGGAAACGTCCCGAGGATACATACATCAAGAGGTGGATGTCTTTACACAGATATCCCGCCCGTAGGAGAAAGACGCTTATGATAAGGTTCCGGTAAATGTCGGACTGAAACGTTGTTATAAGCTTCTTTCTATGTGCGGATTATTTGTGTATTCTTCCAGTCACGGTATTGTGACTGTTTCTAAGGTTTGTGTCTCTCAGAGGAGATATTCTGAGAATATAATCCCTATTTTAGGGATTAAATTATTCTTGACTGGTAGTGAACATGTGATATGCAGCCTTACTGACCCTTTGACTTTAAGAGAACACTTTCTTCACCGACCAATTTTTTTGTGAAGTTTTGGGAGGGTGCAGGAATCCTCCTCTGAGTCTCCTTGAAGCTTGTGAGGAATATCTCAGTGGATATCGCCTGGTAAGGGATCCTCTGAGGTATTCCTCGCAGCACCGCTCCCGTAAGATTCTCAGTAACTGAGAAAAGCGTCAACAATTGTAGACTTTCATGTGCAGTCCTATATCATCTACAGTACGTAGTGACACCATTAGAACCTTTCTGTTTGGTTGGCTCATTGGGTTTAAATTCCTGAAAGTGTGTGATAAACTAGTCCGGTTAATCCAGAGCCAAAGAGAAAAACAGCCTTTTGTTCCAGAGACTGAGTGTGACGATCCAGAGAGGTAACTCCTGATGTAACTTGTGCACGTGGTCTACATCAGGACCACGTGCAGAAGGTTTCTGAATTATATATATATATATATATATATATATATATATATATATATATATATATATATATATATATATATATATATATATATATATATATATATATATATATATATATATATATATATATATATATATATATATATATATATATATATATATATATATATATATATATATATATATATATATATATATTAGGTAGTAGGTTGGTAGACAGCAACCACCCAGGGAGGTACTACCGTCCTGCCAAGTGAGTGCAAAACGAAAGCCTGTAATTGTTGTACATGATGGTAGGATTGCTGGTGTCCTTTGTCTGTCTCATAAATATGCAAGATTTCAGGTATGTCTTGCTACTTCTACTTACACTTAGGTCACACTACACATACATGTACAAGCATATATATACACACCCCTCTGGGTTTTCTGATATTTTCTTTCTCGTTCTTGTTCTTGTTTATTTCATCTTACCTCCATGGGGAAGTGGAACAGAATTCTTCCTCCGTAAGCCATGCGTGTTGCAAGAGGCGACTAAAATGCTAGTAACCCCTTCTCCTGTATATATTACTAAATGTAAAAGGAGAAACTTTTGTTTTTCCTTTTGGGCCACCCCGCCTCGGTGGGATACGGCCGGTGTGTTGAAAGAAAAAGAAAGGTATATATATTGTTAAGATCGCGTCTCTCTCTCTCACACTCACTCATGCCCCTACTGGTTGGCTCATCGCAGACAGCACCTCACATTCCTGCCGGCGTCCGACTCTCTCTACATATGCAGTGTACATGTATATATATATCGTGCCGAAGAGACAAAACTTGCGATTTTGTCTTAAGTAGCAACGCTCTTCTTGCAGAGAAAAGCAAGCGAAAATTTGTGTATGCAATAATTTTGCAAAAAATCATTCTGAACCTAACGAAAAAATATATTTCATTATGTTTGTTTATTATTAAATTATTGTAAACTTATCTAAAATATATTTAGTTGGATTAGGCATAATTAAATTGGGCTTATTATAGTAAGGTTAGGTAAGTTTTCTAAGGTTCTTTTGGTGCAAAATTATTATTTTTATATATAAACACGAATAAAAAAGTATATCTTTAAACGTATATGAGAAAATTTTAGAAAGGACTTAATTATAAATGAGTTGTTGCTAATTAACCAGTTTTACCTAGTCGGCACGACACACACACACACACACACACACATATATATATATATATATATATATATATATATATATATATATATATATATATATATATATATATATATATATATATATATATATATATATATATATATATATATATGTATGTGTGTGTGTGTGTGTGTGTGTGTGTGTGTGTGTGTGTGTGTGTGTGTGTGTGTGTGTGTGTGTGTGTGTGAGTGTGTGCGTGTGTGTGTGTGTAATATGAGCATCTTTCTCTTCATATTTTTTAACGTTAAGAAGAGCGTATATCTGTGTCACATGAAAGTTTCCCTTTAAAGCTGACAACTTCCTCCATTTCGAGCCCCATAGTAGAGGTCGGTGGTGACACATCCTGTTGTTGCTGCAGCTGGTTCCTGGTAATCACTTGAAGCGCCTCTATATCTTCCCTCACACACTAGAAGGAAATTAAGGCAATTTTATTGAGGTTTTTGAGTATTATTATAAATCTTGCCGACCGGGCCGAGCTTCCTTAAAAATTGGGTTTACCCAATCCTAATTTTTACAGATTTGTACAGATTATCAATGTTTTCCTGTATGTACCTCCATCATCCCTGCTCTCCCCGTTTCCGGTCACCTGTGTGGGTCCTAGTTCTCCAAGGTTCATGGTGGTTACGATCAACCATGATTAATAACGTCACTTTTGACCTATGTGATCTCCTCGCTGATCTTTTTAGGTATCAGTCACTGCCATGTCGAAGAATGAGACACTTATGCAATGTATGTGAATCTTTATTAAGGAAACGTTTCGCCACATAGTGACTTCATCAGTCCAATACAAAGTAAAAATGGATAAGGTGAGGAGGAGGTAGAGGTAATCAGTCCCTCATCCTGGAATCGATGTGTTCAGTTCATCACTCTTTAGAAAGTACAGCATATAGACACTTCTCCGGCCATATGCTGTACTTTCTACAAGAGTGATGGACTGAATACATCGATTTCAGGCTGCGTGGCTGATTACCTCAAACTCCTCCTCTCCTTACCCATTTCTTGAATAGAATACGGCATATGAGCGGAGAAGCAGCTTATAAACCGTACCCATTTCTACTTTGTATTGGACTGATGAAGTCACTGTGTGGCGAAACGTTTCCTTTATAAAGATTCCCATATATTGCATAAATGTCTCAATCTTCAACTTGTCAGTTTTTAAAGCCATTTATCACTTCCATGTCATTCTATTCATATTCATGTCTTGGTCTATCACTCGCGCTGAACCCGTACGGTTCATACACCGCTTGAGAATGGGTGAAATCACAGTTTATTAAAGAATGGGGAGAGAACCTCTATATACTTAGATCAAGAGCTCTCCCCCTCATTGGCATCAAAGCACTCCCTCCCCCTCCCTTCTCCATCCTAGAATGTTGCAGTACATTCTCCCAAGAAGAATGATTAACTTTGTGGGTTTAAGCATTGACCTTCTCTCCCTCTCGTTGCAACACGAATATCTGCCGATCGTTTTAAAGCATATTTGTTTTTGATTGAGACACTTATGCAGCATATGGGAATCTTTATTCAGGAAACGTTTCGCCACACAGTGGCTTCATCAGTCCAATACAAAGAGGAAGGCGTAAAGGGAGGAGGAGTATGAGGTAATCAGTCCCTCTACAAGATTGATGGACTGAACACATCGACTCCAGGCTGAGGGACTGATTACCTCATACTCCTCCTCTCTTTACGCCTTCCTCTTTGTATTGGACTGATGAAGCCACTGTGTGGCGAAACGTTTCCTGAATAAAGATTCCCATATGCTGCATAAGTGTCTCAATCTTCAACTTGTCGGTTTTTCAAACCATTCATCACACACACATATTTGTTTTACGTATACATTTTCATAGGTTTATGTTACAAGGGCGAAAGACTTTGTTGCATCTTGGGGACCGTCTTCAAGAAGAGTCACTTTCTTACGGCGGCTTCAAAAAAGACATCTCTTTTAAAAGACACTTGACTAGGCCTATCACTGGTGCTCTATAATCTTACTGTCTGATGAAAAAAAAGGAAAGCTACAAGAAAACAGAAGAACCTTTTAGATGCATCTTAAAGGTACACAACGCGATACATCGCGTTCCTCTGTTGTCTTGAATCTTTTCTTCACTTCTTGTCAGCTTAAGAATGAGATACTTGTTCAACATTTTGGAATCTCTCTGACGAAACGTTTTCTCAATAAACCCAAATGTGGCGCAAGTGTCTCTTTTTTCAACTTGTCGGTTTTCTAAACCATTTACATCACATACTTGTCGGCTGTTGCCATAATTTCACCCCCCCCCAACAGCCTGTCAGCCCGTTCTCCGCGCACCTACCTTTAAATTTTCAGGGAAGCAACTGGAAGACGAAGTACAAGAGGCCACAGAGCTGGACGAACACTCAGGGCGTCGCGTGCTGCAGGAGAGACGACAGGTGCAACGAAATAAAGAGACTGAGAACTGAAGAAGTGGGTGAAGAGGTAGGCAGAGGGTGGAAGCTGGCAGCTGGATTCCTGCACTATGTGATGACTGTCTCTCAACACCACATTCGGTACTTGCGTGGGAATGAGTTAGGTAGTCAGTCGCGTGAGCTACTGCTACCAGACCAGATTTGTTGAATATCTTCTGGAATTATTTTCCTTTTTTGAGCACCGCAAGTGTGAGAACCAACACAACATTGTGAAAAGTAGAGATTTCGTAGGCCTATAGACTTGGATTTCATATGCCTATAGGCTCTGGTTACGTATTTCACAGCCTCTTAACACGGCGGGTGACAGATTCCATGACGACTTTCATATTGGTATTGGCACAGTATGGGAATATCTGAAACATGTATTGTAGGTGAGCATTGGGTCCCTGAGCCCTAGGTAGGTGGAGGGCCTGCAGAGGCAGGACCCCCGATGGGGTTCGAACTGGTGTACATGGGGGGAGGGGGGTCCAGCAGTAGGCGGAGCTACACAACCACACGTCTACACACCATGCGGCCGAACCGCTCACTGGAGGCACCCGAGACAGGTGCCCGCTGCTGGCCCCTCACCGGTACGACCCCCCTCCCCCTCTTCCCGATGGCACGCTCTCTACCACCCCCAACGAGCAACCCCCAGCCTCCCTTCCCCACAGCCACTAAAGAGCTTCCCCATTACCCCTTCCCCCTCCTAGGGCTACACCGCCATCACTGGTACACTCACTACCTCCCTTCACACATCTCTCTACGACCTCCACCACCCTCTTCGCGACCACCACCCTGTGTTAACCCCCTTCCCCTACCGTCCGAACCACAACCCACACTACATCCCCCCTCAGCACCACCACCATCGGCACTCCACTACCGCTGCCATGTCAGCGCTACCAACCCCATCTCACCTAAAAACCCCATCGCTCTCACTGCTCCTCAATCACCGTACCCCACAACCCACACGAGCAGAACCTCCACCTCCACCACTGGATAAGTCCTCCTTTAGATGGCTTGGGGTTCGTCTGCTACTCCTTCAGTAAGTTTATTAGCCACAGGTTCACATAACCACAATTATCATCCATAGTGTCAATCACCGACAATAACCCAGAAAACTCCGATAAAGTGATTTATTTCCATTGGGATCCTTGACTTCTTGACCTGGGTTATCCTAGGTAATTTACACATATACTGCTATGTATGATAATTTATATAACTGTATTTATGTGTACCTGTACCTGAATATACTTACTAAGTACACTGAGAAATACCGCTAGATTGCGTGTATGGCCAGTTATTGTGTGTATGGCCAGTTATTGTGTGTATGGCCAGTTATTGTGTGCATGGCCAGTTATTGCCTCATGGGCCATTATTTGCTGGCTAATTAGAAGGTGTACCAGCATGTGTACCAGCAGGTGTACCAGCAGGTGTACCAGCAGGTGTACCAGCAGGTGTACCAGCAGGTGTACCAGCAGGTGCACCAGAAGGTGTACCAGCAGGTGCACCAGCAGGTGTGCCAGCAGGTGTACCAGCAGGCGTACCAGCAGGTGTACCAGCAGGTGTACCAGCAGGTGTACCAGCAGGTGCACCAGCAGGTTTACCAGCAGGTGTACCAGCAGGTGCACCAGCAGGTGTACCAGCAGGCGTACCAGCAGGTGTACCAGCAAGTGTACCAGCAGGTGTACCAGCAGGTGTACCAGCAGGTGTACCAGCAGGTGTACCAGCAGGTGTACCAGGTGTTGGTTATCAAAAGGAAGATGTTCAGAAACGTTTGGTGTCAAGGACTGGATGGCGGGGGCGTTGACCCCCGGAACACCCTCCAGGTAGACCCCCAAAGCACCCTCCAGGTAGACCCCCAAAACACCCTCCAGGTAGACCCCGGAACACCCTCCAGGTAGGCCCCCGGAACACCCTCCAGGTAGACCCCCGGAACACCCTCCAGGTAGACCCCCGAACACCCACCAGGTAGACCCCCGGAACACCCTCCAGGTAGGCCCCCGGAACACCCTCCAGGTAGACCCCGGAACACCCTCCAGGTAGACCTCCGGAACTCACTCCAGGTAGACCCCCGGAACACCCTCCAGGTAGACCCCCGGAACACCCTCCAGGTAGACCCCCGGAACACCCACCAGGTAGACCCCCGGAACACCCTCCAGGTAGGCCCCCGGAACACCCTCCAGGTAGACCCCCGGAACACCCACCAGGTAGACCCCCGGAACACCCTCCAGGTAGGCCCCCGGAACACCCTCCAGGTAGACCCCGGAACACCCTCCAGATAGATTTCCGGAACTCACTCCAGGTAGACCCCCGGAACACCCTCCAGCTAGACCCCCGGAACACCCTCCAGTTAGACCCCCGGAACACCCTCCAGGTAGACCCCCGGAACACCCTCCAGGTAGGCCCCCGGAACACCCTCCAGGTAGACCCCCGGAACACCCACCAGGTAGACCCCCGGAACACCCTCCAGGTAGGCCCCCGGAACACCCTCCAGGTAGACCCCGGAACACCCTCCAGATAGATTTCCGGAACTCACTCCAGGTAGACCCCCGGAACACCCTCCAGCTAGACCCCCGGAACACCCTCCAGATAGACCCCCGGAACACCCTCCAGGTAGACCCCCGGAACACCCTCCAGGTAGACCCCCGGAACACCCTCCAGGTAGACCCCCGGAACACCCTCCAGGTAGACCCCCGGAACACCCTCCAGGTAGACCCCCGGAACACCCACCAGGTAGACCCCCGGAACACCCTCCAGGTAGGCCCCCGGAACACCCTCCAGGTAGACCCCGGAACACCCTCCAGATAGATTTCCGGAACTCACTCCAGGTAGACCCCCGGAACACCCTCCAGCTAGACCCCCGGAACACCCTCCAGATAGACCCCCGGAACACCCTCCAGGTAGACCCCCGGAACACCCTCCAGGTAGACCCCCGGAACACCCTCCAGGTAGACCCCCGGAACACCCTCCAGGTAGACCCCCGGAACACCCTCCAGGTAGACCCCGGAACACCCTCCAGGTAGACCCCCGGAACTCCCTCCAGGTAGACCCCCGGAACACCCTCCAGGTAGACCCCCGGAACTCCCTCCAGGTAGACCCCCGGAACACCCTCCAGGTAGACCCCCGGAACACCCTCCAGATAGACCCCCGGAACACCCTCCAGGTCGACCCCCGGAACACCCACCAGGTAGACCCCCGGAACACCCTCCAGGTAGACCCCCGGAACACCCACCAGGTAAATCACCAGAACACCCTCCAGGTAGACCCCCGGAACACCCTCCAGGTAGACCCCCGGAACACCCTCCAGGTAGACCCTCGGAACACCCTCCAGATAGACCCCCGGAACACCCTCCAGGTAGACCCCCGGAACACCCTCCAGGTAGACCCCCGGAACACCCTCCAAGTAGACCCCCGGAACACCCACCAGATAAATCCCAAGAACACCCTCCAGGTAGACCCCCGGAACACCCTCCAAGTAGACCCCCGGAACACCCACCAGGTGAATCCCCAGAACACCCTCCAGGTAGACCCCCGGAACACCCTCCAGATAGACCCACGGAACACTCTCCAGGCAGACCCCGAAACACCCTCCGGGTAGATCCCCGGAACACCCTCCAGGTAGACCCCCGGAACACCCTCCAGGTAGACCCCCAGAACATCTTACAGGTAGATCCCCGGAACACCCTCCAGGTAGACCCTGGAACATCCTCCAGGTAGACCCCGGAACATCCTCCAGGTAGACCCCGGAACACCCTCCAGGTAGACCCCCAGAACACTCTCCAGGTAGACCCCAGAACACCCTCCAGGTAGACCCCCAGAACACCCTCCAGGTAGACCCCCGGAACACTCTCCAGGTAGACAGCGGAACACCCTCCAGGTAGATCCCCAGAACATTCTCCAGGTAGACCCCCAGAGCACCCTCCTGGTAGACCCCGGGAACACCCTCCAGGTAGACCCCCAGAACACTCTCCAGGTAGACCCCAGAACACCCTCCAGGTAGACCCCCAGAACACCCTCCAGGTAGACCCCCGGAACACTCTCCAGGTAGACAGCGGAACACCCTCCAGGTAGATCCCCAGAACATCCTCCAGGTAGACCCATGAATGCCCTCCAGGTAAACCCTCAGAACATCCTCCAGGTAGATTCCCGGAACACCCTCCAGGTAGATTCCCGGAACACCCTCCAGGTAGACCCCCAGAACATCCTCCAGGTAGACTCCCAGAACATTCTCCAGGTAGACCCCCAGAGCACCCTCCTGGTAGACCCCGGGAACACCCTCCAGGTAGACCCCCGGAACACCCTCCAGGTAGACCCACAGAACATCCTCCAGGTAGACCCCCGGAACGCCCTCAAGGTAGACCCCCAGAACATTCTACAGGTTGATCCCCGGAACACCCTCAAGGTAGTACCCGGAACATCCTCCAGGTAGACCCCAGGAACATCCTCCAGGTAGACCCAAGGAACATCCTCCAGGTAGACCCCCGAACACCCTCCAGGTAGACCCCCAGAACACCCTCCAGGTAGACCCCCAGAACATCCTCCAGGTAGGTCCCCGGGACACCCTCTAGGTAGACCCCATAACACCCTCCAGCTAGACAACCGGAACACCCTCCAGGTAGAGCCCCGGAACATCCTCCAGGTAGACCCCGGAATGCCTTCCAGGTAGACCCCCAGAACATCCTCCAGGTAGATCCCCGGAACACCCTCCAGGCAGACCCTGGAACACCCTCTAGGTAGACCCCGGAACGCCCTCCAAGTAGACTTCCAAAACACCCTCCAGGTAGACCCCAGAACATCCTCCAGGTAGACCCCCAGAACATCCTCCAGGTATACCCCGGAACACCCTCCAGGTAGACCTCCGGAACACCCTCCAGGTAGACCCCCAGAATATCCTCCAGGTAGACCCTCGGAACATCCTCCAGGTAGACCCCGGAACACCCTCCAGGTAGACCCCGGAACACCCTCCAGGTAGACCCCCGGAACACCCTCCAGGTAGACCCCAGAACATTCTCAGGTAGATCTCCGGAACACCCTCCAGGTAGACCCCCGGAACACCCTCCAGGCAGACCCCGGAACACCGTCCAGTTAGACACCCGGAACAACCTCCAGGTAGACTGCTGGAACGCTCTCCAGGTATACCCCCGGAACACCTTCCAGGTAGACCCCCGGAACACCCTCCAGGTAGACCAAAGGAACATCCTCCAGGTAGAACCCCGGAACACCCTCCAGGTAGACCTCCGGAACACCCTCCAGGTAGACCCCCGGAACACCCTCCAGGTAGACCCCCGGAACACCCTCCAGGTAGACCCCTGGAACACCCTCCAGGTAGACCTCCGGAACGCCCTCCAGGTAGACCCCAGAACGTCCTCCAGGTAGATCCCCAGAACACCCTCCAGGTAGACCCCGGATTACCCTCCAGTTAAACCCCGGAACGCCCTTCAGGTAGACTCCCAGAACACGCTCCAGGTAGACCCACAGAACATCCTCCAGGTAGATCCCCGGAACACCCTCCAGGTAGACCCCCGAACACCCTCCAGGTAGACCCCGGAACACCCTTCAGGTAGACCTCCGGAACACCCTCCAGGTAGACCCCCGGAACATCCTCCAGGTAGACCCCCGAAACATCCTGCAATTAGACCCCCGGAACACCCTCCAGGTAGACCTCCGGAACACCCTCCAGGTAGACCCCCGGAACATCCTCCAGGTAGATCCCCGAAACATCCTGCAATTAGTCCCCCGGAACACCCTCCAGGTAGACCCCAGAACACTCTCCATGTAGACCCCCGGAACACCCTCCAGGTAGACCCCAGAACACTCTCCATGTAGACCCCCGGACCGCCCTCCAGGTAGACCCCCGGAACACCCTGTTGGTAGGCCCCCGGAACACCCTCCAGGTAGACCCCCGGAACACCCTCCAGGTAGACCCCCGGAACATCCTCTAGGTAGACCCCCGGAACACCCTCCAGGTAGATCCCCGGAACACCCTTCAGATAGGCCCCCGGAACGCCCTCCCGGTACACCCCCGGAACACCCTCTAGGTAGACCCCCGGAACACCCTCAAAGAGTGTTTTAATTATCTCCCTTCCCCCAGATAACGGAATAAACTTTAGTAATTGATACCGACACATTATTGGTTTAAAAAGACACGTGAGCAAACACTAGGATATATTTATTAAAAAACGTTTCGGTCCTGACCGAAGCGTGTCTTCATAAATCAGTGAGATCAGAAAGACGTCAGTAAAATCCTTCCGAGACCACTGGACAGATGCTTGACCACCTGCTGAGATGGTCAACACATGCTGAGGGCTTCTCTACTGTTTCGAGCGGCGTCGGGAGCTATTGTCTTGAGTTGCAGACTCTTAGACTTGTGATCCCTTGTTTGGGATGAGGGGAATAGACGTCTGCCTTGTTGGCGTCTCCCTCAGAAGCTCCGGCTGAGGGTAGGTCCATTATGACTTGTATCACCTTCCTCCTCCGACACTAACGCTTTCATTAGACATATTTTATTACATATAAACTGGTGGGGGTGTTCTCCACAGTAGGCGTCGGTCTGTCGTTCTGGCTAACCCAAATCCTGGCCGGGACTCCAGGGAATACCTGGAGAGGGTTTCGGGAATCAAGGACCCCCGCGGCCCGGTCTGTGACCAGACCTTGTAACTACCGCCCAACCTCTCTGACGAGTCGCATCTACCAATTGTTTTACAGGATGCTGAATGTTCGTCTGATCTGGTATTTACAGATGAAAGGCTTTACCTCTTCGGGGTAAGTGGTTTCCGTAAACTGCAGTCGACGATGGACCCCTTTTTTCGTTTTTTTGGTCGCATCTGGGAGGGTTTCACCAGACGTCTTCATACCTTGACGGTCTTTTTCGATCTTGAGAAAATATAATACGTGGTGTCCCATAGCACGATTGTTAGGTCACTCAGCTCACACACTGCGGTCCGAGGGTCGATCCTCGGTACAGGTGGAAACATTAGGACGTGCTTCCTCAAGGCACCAGCTGTCCGTGTTCACCTGTCAGTAAAATAGGTACCTGGGTGTTAGTCGACTGGTGTAGGTCGCATCCTGTGAATATAACTGACCAGAACAAAATCGACCAAAACTGACCCGAAATGCTATGCATAATAAGGGTATTTCTATATAATACTAGATCATTGATGTCAGCTAAGACTGTATACCTTGTACATGTACTTGTAGAAATAAAGATATTATTATTATTATTATTATTATTATTATTATTATTATTATTATTATTATTATTATTATTATTATTATTATTATTATTATTATTATTATCATTAT
This sequence comes from Cherax quadricarinatus, assembly GCF_038502225.1. Taxonomy (NCBI): domain Eukaryota; kingdom Metazoa; phylum Arthropoda; class Malacostraca; order Decapoda; family Parastacidae; genus Cherax; species Cherax quadricarinatus. Next base: position 12,384,201 of record NC_091323.1, on the reverse strand, counting down.
TATTATTATTATTAGTATTATTATTATTAATATTATTATTCGCCGTCTCCTGATTCTGGAACTGTGGGGCTGTCTGCTCCGGCCCCACCAGCAGTTTCTGTCAAGCAGAAGATTGGTTCGTGCTAACACGCGTTTTTTTTCTGGAAGAGGTGGTTGTGCAGCTCAGCATTTTCAGTATTATATGTTTTATTATTGTTATAGCTGATGTGGTCTGTGTTGTCCCTGGTCATGTCATAGCCTCCATGTATGTGAATAGTCTTGCAGTGTTCTGTACTACTGAACGGTGTCCATTCCTAGAGTGTCCATTCGTCGACCTCAGATGACAGTGGACACTGTCATGGAGTGCTCTGCTTCTAGCGGCTAATGGTTTTTCCACTTACAAGACGGTGCTCTGTAAATATCTCAATTTCTACCACAGGTTAAGACAACGACACCATTATCATATATGTTAAAGACACTTAAAACAGTTTGATCAAATGAATTGGAACTACCCTTTCCTTTCCTTGGATCAAACCTGATTACCTCAAATTCCTCCAGGAGTTGTAAGACCCATATAGGTTTAACAATTCCCATAAAATTAATAACTGACTGACCTTAAAGAACAAGCCAGAAGTAAACATTGACTCGAGAGCTTTGTAAAGCTCTGCTCACAGCTCCATAGAGTTGCGACTTTTAAATGACGCACGCTGGAAATCCTTCGAACGATGGTCAGACTCTTGGATTCAGAAGCATGCGTTTGTACGTTGAAAATACAACGTATTTTCTTTCAATTTAGGCTGATTAGATTACATAATCCTATAGGAATCGTACTTGTAAACACTCTCTAATAAATCAGCCTCGATACGTCTGGCAGCGAGAGTAACTGGGAAAGTTGAAATCTGCACGATTATTACTCTTTGCTTTCGAAGATGTGCTGCCAGGTGATGCGTCGCAAAATTGGGCCACCTAAAGGAGATAAAACGTGAATGGAGAGTAAGTTTGGCGGAGGCTGCGATCTATTGAACACCTCACAACTTAGCTAAACTCAAGTTTACTTGAGGAAGCAAGTTAAGTTGACTTTGTGCAGTGGTTGGGATCCCTTGTGTGTGCTTGTGTGTGTGTGTGTGTGAGAGAGAGAGAGAGAGAGAGAGAGAGAGAGAGAGAGAGAGAGAGGCTGAACAGTTTGAACCATTACAGTGTCCCTCATTTACTAAACTATTGTACAATTTAGGGTGAAACAGCTTGCTGGACTTGGAGCATATGTGCCTTTATTTAAGAGATTTCGACACTTCTTGACATGGTTGTGTATGCAAGTTTCCGTTTTTGTTGGCCCTAGTTTGGTCATTTGTGGACATGCCCCAAGAATACAATTTGCACATTTCAAATTTCCGTTGGCTATGATTTTGAGGCTCCGAGATCCTAACTGGTGTAATTTTTTTGATCTGTACCAAAACCAGAACCAAAACTGACAGCATCAGAACTGATGCTGTCAGTGTTGGTTCTGGCTTTGGGATAGAACCAACCAGCTTCACCAACATCAACACCCAAATAATGCCCACTAATGCCGGCACTAGTTTCATCAGTACTGGTAACAAGACCAGAATCAGCTCTAGACCCTCTGGAAGCATCGGTTCAGCCCCGGTTACAGTACTGGAAGCCAGAATGTGCACATTGTGAACATGAGTAAGTCTAGTGGCGTCATTCCTGTTATCTGTCTCCTTTTGGTGGCTTATACCAGATTGTTCTTGGTCTTAGTAATTTCAAGCAATCGAGAAGTGAGTGACTCTTCATTTGATGTTAGGTAAACAGGGCAGCGCCTCTGAAATCTTTAAGGGTAAGCCCTTGTCTTCCTCGCATCCAGAAAACAGTGCTTTCGCATTTCATTCTCTGTCTCCCCTCAAGACACATCAATTTACTATAAACTTATCCTAGTTCCAGATATCTGACATGATGTATAGCGCGGATAGATCATGTGTCGGCCGCATTGTGGACAACTATCCTGATTTTCCACACTTTTTGTGGGTTAAACGAGGTTGGAGGGTTAAGGGACGAGTAGTCATTGGTTAGTAGGTGGTTGGGATGCAGACACGGGTAGGTGGCGAACTGCAACGCTGTGGAAGTATGGCAGTATGGCGGAAAATGGAAAGGAATGATCGTGGGTTCATGGCAACAACTCTTTTCCCTCCCTGCATTGTATGTCATCATGGTCTCAGAGTGAATGGTATTTTTCTCCAGTTTTCGGCATTATATCCTATCAGCAGCAATTCCTGAAGATAAATCTAACTTATCGTGGAGATTTTTACATTTGCAATGGTACAGTGGGTGCTGGTGGTGGTGATGGTGGTGGTGGTGGTGGTGGTGGTAGTAGAAGGGGTTATTGTGGTGGTGGGGGTGGTGGGGGTGGTGAAGGCTTCTGTTGTATAAAAGTCTATGAGTTGGGGGACCCCAATAATGGTTCAGGAAAGACCGAAATGACTAAACTTTTCCACTTCTAGTTGTGATTTAGTTCTGTATTATTAGTAGTTGTTATTACATAGATCACTCGCACACAGAAGAACGAAACGTAACACGACGTTTCGGACCATTAACTAGTCATAATACTCAAATAATATCGCCATAATTTTCAGTCTCAGTCTCGTGGTATTGTGCCTTTTATTATTATTATTATTATTATTATTATTATTATTATTATTATTATTATTATTATTATTATTATTATTATTATTATTGTTATTATTATTATTATTATTATTATTATTATTATTATTATTATTATTATTATTATTATTATTATTTGTATAAATAGTAATTATCAATATGAACTATAAGACCCCTACGTGTTTAGCAGTTCCTAGTGAATAAATTGTTAATAGTAACATGGAGGATACCTGGAGAGGGGGTTTCGGGGGTCAACGCCCCCGCGGCCCGGTCTGTGACCAGGCCTCGTGTTAGGTAAGGTTCGTCAGGACACAGGACTTAGGGATATGTAGGTACATATTTACATGGAATTTACCCTCTTGTTTTTCACGTCCCGTCCTTCAGTTATCTGAGAAGCTCTTGATCCAAGGAACTGGCTCGTGTCCCTTTTACTGTGGTTTCAAGACTCCCTGTCACACTGTCACCTCTCGACTCCTGTTGTTCTGTTGTACCGTGACGACGACGTTCCTCCCCAGAGACGCAGAGAGGAAAAGACGCAGAGAGAGAGACAAACGCAGAGAGAAATGCAGAGACGCAGTGAGAGATGTAGTGAGAGATGCAGAGAGAGATGCAGTGAGAGATGCAGTGAGAGATGCAGAGAGAGATTCAGTGAGAGATGCAGTGAGAGATGCAGAGAGAGATGCAGTGAGAGATGCAGAGAGAGATGCAGTGAGAGATGCAGTGAGAGATGCAGAGAGAGATGCAGTGAGAGATGCAGTGAGAGATGCAGAGAGAGATGCAGTGAGAGATGATGCAGTGAGAGATGCAGAGAGAGATGCAGTGAGAGATGCAGAGAGAGATGCAGTGAGAGATGCAGTGAGAGATGCAGTGAGAGATGCAGAGAGAGATGCAGTGAGAGATGCAGTGAGAGATGCAGAGAGAGATGCAGTGAGAGATGCAGTGAGAGATGCAGAGAGAGATGCAGTGAGAGATGCAGTGAGAGATGCAGAGAGAGATGCAGAGAGAGATGCCAGAGAGATACCAGATAAAAATAATGAGCCATTCAGAGATAGGAGGACTGGAGGTTCGATTCTCTGTTTGCTAAGGGGAGAGACACAAGAGAGAAGGTATGCAGTAGGTATGCAGGTCATTCCAGACAATGTGGGACCACAATGGTATCGCAGGGAAAGTCAAGCTTTAACGGACAAACACAGGGACGAAAGTAAATAGAAAGTGATAATAAAGAAGAGCTGAAGGAAAGGGAATATCCAGGATGAAAGAGAAACAAGAAAGAAAAGAGAAAGTTATGGCTGCGTTTCTATGTTTTTACAGAAAATAAAATAATGGCGTAAAACGAATTTTCTTTTTAAAAATAAAAGAAGCTAAAAAGAGAAATATTAAAAATGAAAGCAAAAATAATTAATAAAAATAAAAGAATTTTATTGAAAATAAAGATTATTCGTAAAAAAATAATAAAAGCGACCAATAGTAATGAAGATTACTAATAAAAGCAAATGTTTTTAGCAAAAAAAAAAAAACTTAATGTAAACAAAAGGTTCCTCACAAAATGTCCAGTTTGTAGAGTGGTAGAATTAAATACCAATGCAGCAGCAGCAGCGGAGCAAGAGAGCTCTGGAGAATTACAAGAGGAGGAAAGCACTCAGCCGGGAGTGGGGTGCCAAGAATGATGAGCAAGACGAGTGCTGAATGATGCAACAGTCACTGTGGCAAGTCATGTTCAGTGTGTATGTTCTAGCAGAGGGAGGCAATATGTCCTTCGTCTTACTCCCCAGCTGCCTGATGGATGCAAGATGGTTCGTCTTGCTTCCCTCACACCTGGCTCTGACACCTTGCCTGATGGTGTGAAGGTGTCTGTGTCATATTTCACTCACACCTGGCTACCACAGTGGCTCGTGGAGGTCCTCCAACATACTCTCCCTCCTGTTTTGTTATATTCATGGACGGTGTGATCAGTGTTATCCCTGAAGGCCTTGTGTGCCAACGATCTTCCGGCGTGATGAACGGTGTTTACAGAGTAGTTTACTTCTGGGATGGCCTATTACAAACTTCACGTGGTAGTGGACAGCATCACAGAGTGAGCTGCGTACCAGTTTTCCACTAGAAATATATTAGCAGTCATTTTACTCAGTTCCGGGTTCGACAGCCACTCCCTTGCACTACTCCGTGGCGTGGTCCCATTTTACGAGCAGAAGATCGCATTTCTGAAGATGGTCTTTCATCGTCACGTGACATGGGCCTTCCATATAATGAATTTCAAAGTGGACCATACCCCCGGCCGGGATTGAACCCGCGGTCATAGAGTCTCAAAACTCCAGCCCGTCGCGTTAGCCACTAGACCAGCTAGCCACAATAAGATTCATCCAACTAGGAATATTTCTACACCATAGGAAAGTTAGCACAGGCACCTCTGTGACCACAAATGCAAGTTTTTACAGACGAATCTCCAGCTAGCGTGGCCGTGACGAACTCTAGCTCAAGTCCCTTCACTGCCGGGGGTATGGTTTATTTGCAATCGTGTCATTACGATTTCTTGAGTCAAGTTCAAAGTGGATGCTGTGCAGGCGTTAATTAAAGTGTTCTCTCAACATATCTGGCAAAAAACGTCAGTGGGCACTGCACTACCTGTGTGTGTGTGTGTGTGTGTGTGACTTTACATCTTTCCAGGCTGGAGTATGGCTGCCAGAGCTACCCGTCTCTGTTTCTCTTGCTAAATTCTCTTCATCACTTAGGTATATGGTGGTGTGCTTCCTTTGGATCTCCTTCATAAGTAGCTCCGCCTGCGCCATCTTGTCTGGCAGTGGCATTATGTAAACCAAGCTTATGCTGCGGCCTTTGTGACGGAGAGAGACGGGGGGTGGGGTGGAAAGTATCTTGTTTATCGAGTAATAATATATCATGTATGTAGATGAATGGTTCAGAGAACCGACATGTTGATAAATTAGACATATGTGCAACTCTTGGGTATCTTTATTGAGGAAACGTTTCGCCACACAGTGGCTTCATCAGTCCATACAAAGGAGAATCTTGAAGAACAGGAGGAGAATGAGGTAACCAGTCCCTCAACCTTGAGTCGATGTGGTCAGTCCATCAATCTTGAATATTATACGGCATACGTGCTGAGAAGCAGCTTATAAACCGTTGGCAGAAGAGGTGCAGCAGTCATAGGTGGTGTCACATTTGTTCAATGTGGAAGTAGGTCGTGCCCAAGAATTAGGCAAGCGAAGAATTCCCAAGTATTAAGATCCCAAGAAGTTGCAGTGTCTGACAGGTTTGTAGATGAATGGTTCAGAGAACCGACATGTTGATAAATTAGACACATGTGCAACTCTGGGTAATATTCAAGATTGATGGACTGACAACATCGACTCAAGGTTGAGGGACTGATTACCTCATTCTCCTCCTGTTCTTCAAGATTCTCCTTTGTATGGACTGATGAAGCCACTGTGTGGCGAAACGTTTCCTCAATAAAGATACCCAAGAGTTGTACATGTGTCTAATTTATCAATATATCATGTACTTTCGGCACTTGGTTGCGAGGCTCCATCCCTTAACTATGACCTCAGTGTGTCTGTGGTCAGAGAGACTTGTTTCTCTCCCTGCTCTCTTGAGCAGTGCCTGACGCTCGTCTTTGTTGACAGTGGATAGGTCCCTAAGTGTCGTGCCCCGGTTATGAATTAGTCTAATTTCTTGAAACACAGTGTTGATGCTTCAAGGATATCTTTATTGACGGGTCAAGAAGACAGAGGATACCTGGAGTATAGCTGGAGGGTGTTCCGGGGGACAACACCTCCGCGACCAGCGGTGGATCAGAGCCTGATCAGCCAGGCTGTTACTGCCGCCCGCAAGGAAACCGACGTACAAACCATAGTCTGGCTGGTCAGATACTGACTTTAGGTGTCTGTCCAGCTTATGTATGGTGGGAGGCGATGGAAATAAATGATATAAAATACCGACACACTGGGAAAATAAACACTTAAGCAATATAATGTAATACTTTCGCCCACAGTGGGCTTTATCAAGTCACAAACAGATCTATTTGTGACTTGATAAAGCTCACTGTGTGGCGAAACGTTGTCAATAAAGGATCACATTATACTTCTTAAGTGTTTATATCTCCATGCTGGGAGGCAGCTGAACAATCTCGGGACCTTTTAACAGTTATTGCGTCGTCTCAGTGTACTCATGGCGCCCCTACTTTTCACTAGGGGAGCTGTTGCACCTCACTGGGGATGTTGGTGTTAACTTTGTTGTGTTTGCCAGAGAGAACTTTTATTTTACACAGTTATCAAATAAGTCTTCTGTGTTCACTGCGGAGTTCCACGCAATCATCAGTTTTAATCCTGGTAGCTGGGAGATTTGAATCTTTGTTCACTCTTTACTCAGATTCCCAAAGTGCTTATCGCCCTGGCCCAGCATGTCTCAGTCCACCCTGTGCTGCAAAGTATCAAGGAGCGTGTAGCTAATTTCCACGTGCAGAGCAGAGCAAGGATTTAAAGTTCTGATTGTTGCCTGAGACCTGTATGAGAAATGAAAGGGCAGATGCCACGGCTAAGGTTGGAATAAGGAACTTGCTCAAGGGCAGACTTTTCTTTGACAGTGTCTTCTAGGGCTGTATATATACAGACATGTCCTTGGGAAGTGGCAAGCCCAGTGGGCCAAACAGGCAGTAGCAAGTTTCACAGAGTTCATTAGGACGCAGGTGTTTGGCATTTCAACAGGAACCATCGCTTGGGGATGTGTGAGGATCGAGCACACACACGTCTCATCCACAGCCACATGTTCTCCGGTGTTCCTCCACCTCCTCCCTCCCTCCTTTTTGTGTCGTTTATGGTAGGCACGTGATTATGGAACATATTTTAATAGTTTACCCATGGATTAGGCCTTTCTGCCTTCATCACAGCTCTCACAGTTACCGGGATGCCTGTAGGGATCTCGGGAAATTTTAGGATTTTTAAATAATGCTGGGTATTTTAACATATTTTTAACTTATTGTGTGTTTTATTTGTTCTTAACTTTAATTACTGGCTAATTTTATCCATTTTTATAGCGTGTGGTATTTACTCTTATTGCTAAAAGCCCTAAATGATCCACATTTTGATGGCGCTCTGCACACATCTTATCTACTGCTGGTACTACTTCCCCTCCAGTATTATCGACCTCCTGAGGCTCTACGATATTACCTCTTGAGGCTCTACAACCTTATCTACCTCCTGAGGCTCTGGAAAAATAAACAAATAAGCAGTATAATGTGAGCCTTTATTGACAACGTTTCGCCCACATAGTGGGCTTTATCATCTCACAAACAGATCTTCCGAGGAAAAAGTACGTGAGTATTTATAGGATAGAGTCAGGTGGAGAAGATTTTCACATGCAGCATTCTCCACCTGACGCCATCCTATAAATACTCAAGTACCTTTCACCCAGGTAGATCTGTTTGTGACTTGATCAAGTCCACTGTGTGGGTGAAACGTTGTCAATAAAGGATCACATTATACTGCTTATGTGTTTATTTTTCCAGTGTGTCGGTATTTTATGCCATTTATTACCATCCTGAGACTCTACAATATTATCTCTCGAGACTCTACAGCCTTATCTACCTCCTGAGACTCTACAACATTATCTACCTCCTGAGACTCTACAACATTATCTACCTCCTGAGACCCTACAACATTATCTACCTCCTGAGACTCTACAACATTATCTACCTCCTGAGACTCTACAAGATTATCTACCTCCTGAGACTCTACAACATTATCTACCTCCTGAGACTCTACAACATTATCTACCTCCTGAAACTCTACAACATTATCTACCTCCTGAAACTCTACAACATTATCTATCTCCTGAGACTCTACAACATTATCTACCTCCTGAGACTCTACAACATTACCTCTCGAAACTCTACAGCCTTACCTGCCTCCTGAGACTCTACAACATTATCTACCTCCTGAGACTCTACAACATTATCTACCTCCTGAGACTCTACAACATTATCTACCTCCTGAGACTCTACAACATTATCTACCTCCTGAGACTCTACAACATTATCTACCTCCTGAGACTCTACAACATTATCTACCTACTTGAGTCTCTCTCTCTCTCGCTCTCTCTCTCAATGTCCACCAGCATTCCCTCCATAAAACTGCCCCCTTCCCCCATCACTGTTGAGGCTCTCCAGATGGACTTAATGATGACTAATGGCTAATGGGTTGAGGATCAAGCCATAAGTAAATTAATGCAGAGAGGCGCGAGCAGTGCTCAGAAGAGTCTCAATGATAATGGTCTTCCAGGGCCTTGTAACCTCCTCACACCCGTCCACACGCACTCCAGCTTAGCACACGCACTCCAACTCAGCACAGGCACTCCAGCTTAACACATGCACTCCAACTTAGCACAGGCACTCCAGCTTAACACATGCACTCCAATGTAGCACAGGCACCCCAGCTTAGCATATGTAATCCAGCTTAGCACAGGTGCTCCAGCTTAGCACAAACACTCCAGCTTAGCACATGCACTCCAGCTTAGCACAAGCACTCTAGCTTAGCACAAGCACTCCAGCTAGCACATGCACTCCAGCTTAGCACAAGCACTCTAGCTTAGCACAGGCACTCCAGCTAGCACATGCACTCCAGCTTAGCACAAGTACTTTACCTTAGCACAAACACACCAGCTTAGCAGATGGTTCTATGAAAGATGAGGTGAATCATAGAACTGATGAGGGGAAAAACGTAAGTGGTGCACTGAGGAGTCTGTGGAGACAAAGAACATTGTCCATGGAAACAAAGAGGAGAATGTATGAGAGAATAGTTATACCAATGATCTTATATTGGAGCGAAGCATAGGTGGTAAATGTTTCAACAAGAAGGCTGGAGGCAGGGGAGATGTTGTGGATGAGGAGAATGTGCAGTAGGACTTGATGTGCTGTTGGAGTGTGAACAATGTAACTTTTATGAAAGGATTCAGGGAAAGCAGCAGGCCCGACTTGAGTCCTGGAGATGGGAAGTACAGTTTCTGCACTCTGAAGGAGGGGTGTTAATGTTGCAGTTTTATAACTATAGCGTAAGCGTGCCTCTGGCAAGACAGTGATGGAGTGAATGATGGTGAAAGTTTTTATTTTTCGGGCCACCCTGCCTTGGTGGGAGACGGCCGATTGTGTTATCATACACACACACACACACACACACACACACACACACATATATATATATATATATATATATATATATATATATATATATATATATATATATATATATATATATATATATATATATATATATATATATATATATATATATATATATATATATATATATATATATATATATATATATGTCGTGCCGAATAGGCAGAACTTGCGATCTTGGCTCAAATAGCAACGCTCATCTTGCCATATAGGACAAGTGAAAATTTGTGTATGCAATAATTTCGCCAAAATCATTCTGAACCTAACGAAAAAATATATTTCACTGTGTTTGTTTAGTATTAAATTATTGTAAACAAATCTAAAATATATTTAGTTGGGTTAGGCTAAAATAAATTGTTCTTGTTATAATAAGGTTAGGTAAGTTTTCTAAGTTCATTTGGTGCAAAATTAAAAATTTTTACATAAACATTAATGAAAAAAATGTATCTTTAAACGTATAAGAGAAAATTTTAGAAAGGACTTAATTTTAAATGAGTTCTTGCTAATTGACCAGTTTTACATATTCGGCACGACATACATACATATATATATATATATATATATATATATATATATATATATATATATATATATATATATATATATATATATATATATATATATATATATATATATATATATATATATATATATATATATATATATATATATATACATATATATATATATATATATATATATATATATATATATATATATATATGTCGTGCCGAATATGTAAAACTGGTCAATTAGCAAGAACTCATTTAAAATTAAGTCGTTTCTAAAATTTTCTCTTATACGTTTAAAGATATACTTTTTTCATTAATGTTGATGTAAAAACTTATAATTTTGCTCCAAAAGAATCTTAGAAAACTTACCTAACCTTATTATAACAAGAACAATTTATTTTAGCCTAACCCAACTAAATATATTTTAGATTTGTTTACAATAATTTAATACTAAACAAACACAGTGAAATATATTTTTTTCGTTAGGTTCAGAATGATTTTGACGAAATTATTGCATACACAAATTTTCACTTGTCCTATATGGCAAGATGAGCGTTTCTATTTAAGCCAAGATCGCAAGTTCTGCCTATTCGGCACGACATATATATATATATATATATATATATATATATATATATATATATATATATATATATATATATATATATATATATATATATATATATATATATATATATATATATATATATATATATATATATATATATATATATATATATATATATATATATATATATATATATATATATATGTTTCCTGACGCGCCCAGTACACCTGTGGTCACTTAATATCACTGAACTGCCACTGTAGACTTTATCAGCGCCATCTATTGACAGCCTAATCACCCACTGGCGGGTCCTTACTGTGTCGAAGTAACGTAATATTTGCCTTATTTCACATTTGAGGAATCTAAGGAACTGGGAATTTGATGGGTGAATATGTATATGTATGTAATGTATGTATGTATGTATATGTATGTGTGTGCGTGTACTCGTCATTTCGTGTCACTTAACAGCATCACAGGTGTTCTGCTGTCGCTCCCACCTCGGCCGATGATGACGTTGATGTTTCAAAAAAATCATTGACAGCCAGCGAGGCGACCCTTTATTGCAGGAGTATGAGTCCGAGTGTGAGTCCGAGTGTGAGCCCGAGTGTGAGCCCGAGTGTGAGCCCGAGTGTGAGACCGAGGGTGAGCTTCATCAAAGACTCGATAATGCTGTCATTCGTGCCCAAACGACGGCCAGTGAAGGCTGACATCGCTAAGTACCTTGTCACTTTATATTTATACTTATGTAAAACGGTAATCCGTGAGCAAGTAATGGAGCCTCGATCCTCCTTCCGTTTTCTAATTCGTGTGTACTGACATCAGCTAAGAAAACTGGCTAGCTGACCCTTGAAGAAGAGGAAATAAATTCACTCTAACAATACAAAACAAAGACATCAGCGGAAGACACTGGGAGGTAAATCAGTCCCTCAGCCTTGCAGAATTATGTACAGAAGACAGGATAAGATGAGGTATTCAGTCCCTCAGCCTAAGAGCAGGTGTTCTGTACCGGGCTGTGATAACTCGGAAGCACAGGCAGGAAGATCGACACTTGTAAGCTGGATCATTGTATTGATGGTGCCACTTGTAGGCGAAACGTCTACAAAATAAAGATAACCTGACCTTACATACGTGTCTAATTTATCAGTTTCCCGGTACCGGATACACTGATGTAATGATATCTCATTGGGATGTATATCTTACGGTGTACATACCTCGCGGTATATATATCTCACGATGTATATACCTCGTGTATATACCTCACGATGTATATACCTCACGGCGTATATACCCCAAGGTGTATATATCTCACAGTACACAATTAACCCGCACATAGGACCGAAACGTCGTCATAACTTGTTCTAGTCGCAGCATTGTGTTTATTCTTTATACCTCACGGAGTATATACCACACTAACAAGTGTGGGTTATTACTGAACACTAACAAGTGTGGGTTATTACTGAACACTAACAAATGTGGGTTATTACTGAACACTAACAAGTGTGGGTTATTACTGAACACTAACAAATGTGGGTTATTACTGAACACTAACAAATGTGGGTTATTACTGAACACTAACAAATGTGGGTTATTACTGAACACTAACAAGTGTGGGTTATTACTGAACACTTACAAATGTGGGTTATTACTGAACACTAACAAGTGTGGGTTATTAGTGAACACTAACAAGTGTGGGTTATTACTGAACACTAACAAATGTGGGTTATTACTGAACACTAACAAGTGTGGGTTATTAGTGAACACTAACAAGTGTGGGTTATTACTGAGCACTAACAAATGTGGGTTATTACTGAACACTAACAAGTGTGGGTTATTAGTGAACACTAACAAGTGTGGGTTATTACTGAACACTAACAAATGTGGGTTATTACTGAACACTAACAAATGTGGGTTATTACTGAACACTAACAAGTGTGGGTTATTACTGAACACTAACAAATGTGGGTTATTACTGAACACTAACAAGTGTGGGTTATTACTGAACACTAACAAGTGTGGGTTATTACTGAACACTAACAAATGTGGGTTATTACTGAGCACTAACAAGTGTGGGTTATTACTGAACACTAACAAATGTGGGTTATTACTGAACACTAAAAAATGTGGGTTATTAGTGAACACTAACAAGTGTGGGTTATTACTGAACACTAACAAATGTGGGTTGTTACTGAATACTAACAAGTGTGTGTTATTACTGAACACTAACAAGTGTGGATTATTACTGAACACTAACAAGTGTGGGTTATTAGTGAACACTAACAAGTGTGGGATATTACTGAACACTAACAAGTGTGGGTTATTACTGAACACTAACAAGTGTGGGTTATTACCGAACATTAACAAGTGTGGGTTATTACTGAACACTAACAAGTGTGGGTTATTACTGAACACTAACAAGTGTGGGTTATTACTGAACACTAACAAGTGTAGGTTATTAGTGAACACTAACAAGTGTGGGTTATTACTGAACACTAACAAGTGTGGGTTATTAGTGAACACTAACAAGTGTGGGTTATTACTGAACACTAACAAATGTGGGTTGTTACTGAATACTAAGAAGTATGTGTTATTACTGAACACTAACAAGTGTGGATTATTACTGAACACTAACAAGTGTGGGTTATTAGTGAACACTAACAAGTGTGGGTTATTACTGAACACTAACAAGTGTGGGTTATTACTGAACATTAACAAGTGTGGGTTATTACTGAACACTAACAAGTGTGGGTTATTACTGAACACTAACAAGTGTGGGTTATTACTGAACACTAACAAGTGTGGGTTATTACTGAACACTAACAAGTGTGGGTTATTACTGAACACTAACAAGTGTAGGTTATTAGTGAACACTAACAAGTGTGGGTTATTATTGAACACTAACAAGTGTGGGTTATTAGTGAACACTAACAAGTGTGGGTTATTACTGAACACTAACAAATGTGGGTTGTTACTGAATACTAAGAAGTATGTGTTATTACTGAACACTAACAAGTGTGGATTATTACTGAACACTAACAAGTGTGGGTTATTAGTGAACACTAACAAGTGTAGGTTATTACTGAACACTAACAAGTGTGGGTTATTACTGAACATTAACAAGTGTGGGTTATTACTGAACACTAACAAGTGTGGGTTATTACTGAACACTAACAAGTGTGGGTTATTACTGAACACTAACAAGTGTGGGTTATTACTGAACACTAACAAGTGTGGGTTATTACTGAACACTAACAAGTGTGGGTTATTAGTGAACACTAACAAATGTGGGTTAATACTGAACACTAACAAATGTGTGTTATTACTGAACACTAACAAATGTGGGTTATTACTGAACACTAACAAATGTGGGTTATTACTGAGCACTAACAAATGTGGGTTATTGCTGGACACTAACAAATGTGGGTTAATACTGAACACTAACAAATGCGGGATATTACTGAACACTAACAAATGTGGGTTAATACTGAACACTAACAAATGTGGGTTAATACTGAACACTAACAAATGTGGGTTATTACTGAACACTAACAAATGTGGGTTAATACTGAACACTAACAAATGTGGGTTATTACTGAACACTAACAAATGTGGGTTAATACTGAACACTAACAAATGTGGGTTATTACTAAACACTAACAAATGTGGGTTAATACTGAACACTTACAAATGTGGGTTAATACTGAACACTAACAAATGTGGGTTATTACTGAACACTAACAAATATGAGTTATTACTGAACACTAACAAGTGTGGGTTATTACTGAACACTAACAAATGTGGGTTATTACTGAACACTAACAAATGTGGGTTAATACTGAACACTAACAAATGTGGGTTATTACTGAACACTAACAAATGTGGGTTAATACTGAACACTAACAAATGTGGGTTAACACTGAACACTAACAAATGAGGGTTATTAATGAACACTAACAAATGTGGGTTATTACTGAACACTAACAAATATGAGTTATTACTGAACACTAACAAGTGTGGGTTATTACTGAACACTAACAAATGTGGGTTATTACTGAACACTAACAAATGTGGGTTAATACTGAACACTAACAAATGTGGGTTATTACTGAACACTAACAAATGTGGGTTAATACTGAACACTAACAAATGTGGGTTAACACTGAACACTAACAAATGTGGGTTATTAATGAACACTAACAAATGTGGGTTATTACTGAACACTAACAAATGTGGGTTACTACTGAACACTAACAAATGTGGGTTATTACTGAACACTAACAAATGTGGGTTAATACTGAACACTAACAAATGTGGGTTAATACTGAACACTTACAAATGTGGGTTAATACTGAACACTAACAAATGTGGGTTATTACTGAACACTAACAAATATGAGTTATTACTGAACACTAACAAATGTTGGTTATTACTGAACACTAACAAATGTGGGTTAATACTGAACACTTACAAATGTGGGTTAATACTGAACACTAACAAATATGGGTTATTACTGAACACTAACAAATATGAGTTATTACTAAACACTAACAAATGTGGGTTATTACTGAACACTAACAAATGTGGGTTAATACTGAACACTTACAAATGTGGGTTAATACTGAACACTAACAAATGTGGGTTATTACTAAACACTAACAAATATGAGTTATTACTGAACACTAACAAATGTGGGTTATTACTGAACACTAACAAATGTGGGTTAATACTGAACACTAACAAATGTGGTTTATTACTGAACACTAACAAATGTGGGTTAATACTGAACACTAACAAATGTGGGTTAATACTGAACACTAACAAATGTGGGTTATTACTGAACACTAACAAATGTGGGTTATTAATGAACACTAACAAATGTGGGTTACTACTGAACACTAACAAATGTGGGTTATTACTGAACACTAACAAATGTGGGTTATTACTGAACACTAACAAATGTGGGTTATTACTGAACACTAACAAATGTGGGTTATTACTGAACACTAACAAATGTGGGTTATTACTGAACACTAACAAATGTGTGTTATTACTGAACACTAACAAATGTGGGTTAATACTGAACACTTACAAATGTGGGTTATTACTGAACACTAACAAATGTGGGTTATTACTGAACACTAATAAGTGTGGGTTATTACTGAACACTAACAAATGTGGGTTATTACTGAACACTAACAAATGTGGGTTATTACTGAACACTAACAAGTGTGGGTTATTACTGAACACTAACAAGTGTGGGTTATTACTGAACATTAACAAGTGTGGGTTATTACTGAACACTAACAAGTGTGGGTTATTACTGAACACTAACAAATTTGGGTTATTACTGAACACTAACAAATGTGGGGTATTACTGAACACTAACAAGTGTGGGTTATTACTGAACACTAACAAATGTGGGTTATTACTGAACACTAACAAGTGTGGGTTGTTACTGAACACTAACAAATGTGGGTTATTACTGAACACTAACAAGTGTGGGTTATTACTGAACATTAACAAGTGTTGGTTATTACTGAACACTAACAAGTGTGGGTTATTACTGAACACTAACAAGTGTGGGTTATTACTGAACACTAACAAATGTGGGTTATTACTGAACACTAACAAGTGTGGGTTATTACTGAACACTAACAAATGTGGGTTATTACTGAACACTAACAAGTGTGGGTTATTACTGAACATTAACAAGTGTGGGTTATTACTGAACACTAACAAGTGTGGGTTATTACTGAACACTAACAAGTGTGGGTTATTACCGAACATTAACAAGTGTAGGTTATTACTGAACACTAACAAATGTGGGTTATTACTGAACACTAACAAGTGTGGGTTATTACTGGACATTAACAAGTGTGGGTTATTACTGAACACTAAAAAGTGTGGGTTATTACTGAACACTAACAAGTGTGGGTTATTACCGAAGATTAACAAATGTGGGTTATTACTGAACACTAACAAGTGTGGGTTATTACTGAACATTAACAAGTGTGGGTTATTACTGAACACTAACAAGTGTGGGTTATTACTGAACACTAACAAGTGTGGGTTAATACCGAACATTAACAAGTGTGGGTTATTACTGAACACTAACAAGTGTGGGTTATTACTGAACATTAACAAGTGTGGGTTATTACTGAACACTAACAAGTGTGGGTTATTAGTGAACACTAACAAGTGTGGGTTATTACTGAATACTAACAAGCGTGAGTTATTACTGAACATTAACAAGTGTTCATTACACATTAGTTATTCATACCAAGAAATGGTTTATTCCTTGGGAAAGCGCTTAACTCGTAAGCCAAGGGGGAAAGTAGGCTTGATTCTAGGAAAAGAAAGACAGCCCGAATTTCTTGGATGAAGAGCTGGGCATCAAGGCACCGCCCTGGATGGGAACGTCAACATGACGAGCGGAGACACCAGAGGCAGGGTGGAAAGGGGTAAAGAAACGTATTTCAAATTAATTTTACGTTGTAATCAAACGTGACTATATGTTTCTAATTAGTGAGAGACTCGTTTAATTATTTTTTTCATCTACAGTCATTAAAAACACAGTTGTTGATATTTACTAAAAAAAGTGATACCATGAAGGAATGTTTTTTTAGAGAAGGAGAGACAGGAAAGAGCACATATATATATATATATATATATATATATATATATATATATATATATATATATATATATATATATATATATATATATATATATATATATATATATATATATATATATATATATATATTTATATATATATATATATATGCACATGTGCGCAGGTGTATACATGCACACGCAGCACACACACACACACACACACACACAAACACACACACACACACACACACACACACACACACACACACACACACACACACACACACACACACACACACACACACACACACACACTCAGAGAGAGAGCAGAAATACTGGGTGTGCCACTAACCACAATCTTCAACACATCCCTTGAAATTGGGCAACTACCTGAGGTATGAAAGACGGCAAATGTAGTTCCCATCTATAAGAAAGGAGACAGAAAAAGAGGCACAAAACAATAGACCAGTGTCACTGACGTGTATACTATGCAAAGTTATGGAGAAGATTATCAGGAGGAGAGTGGTGGAACACCTGGAACGGAACAAGAGTATAAATGCCAAGCAGAACGGATTTATGGAAGACAAATAGTGTGTTACAAACCTACTGGAGTTTTATGATAAAGTAACAGAAGTAAGACATGAGACAAAGGGGTGGGTTGATTGCATCTTCTTGGACTGCAAAAAGGCCTTTGACACAGTTCCTCACAGGAGATTAGTGCAGAAGCTAGAGAATCAGGCACGTATAACAGGAAGGGCACTGCAATAGATCAGAGAATACCTGACAGGGAAGCAACAACGAGTCATGGTACGTGATGAGACACCATAGTGGGCACCCGTGACGAGCGGGGTCCTACAGGGGTCGGTCCTAGGACCAGTGCTATTTCTGGTATATGTGAATGACAAGACGGAAGCGTTAGACTCAGAAGTGTCCCTGTTCGCAGATGATGTGAAATTAATGATGAGAATTAAATCAAATGACATTAAATCAGGAAGACACTAACAATATCCCAGTAATTAATTTTTATAGTGGACCTGAAGAAGATAAATTATGTAACATCACAGTCACTAGTGAAATGGTTATGAAACAAATAGACCCACTGAAGCAAAATAAATCACCGGGTCCTGATGAATTTTTTTCAAGGGTTATCAAGGAATGCAAAATGGAGCTTTGTGAACCGTTAACTAATATTTTTAATTTATCTCTTCAAACAGGTGTAGTGTCTGATATGTGGAAGATGGCTAATGTAATTCCTATTTTTAAAACAGGGGACAAGTCGTTACCGTCAAATTACCGCCCAATAAGTCTAACTTTAATTGTAGGCAAATTACTAGAGCCAATTATAGCTGATAATATAAGAAGCCATCTGGATAAGCATAATCTGATTAATGATATTCAACATGGGTTCACGAGAGGCCATTCTTATCTAAGTAATTTATTAACCTTCTTCAGTAAAGCTTTTGATGCTGTTGATCACGATAAAGAATTTGATATTGTTTATTTAGATTTTAGTAAGGTTTTTGATAGAGTACCGCACCGAAGGCTGTTAAAGAAAGTGGCAGCTTATGGCATTGGGGGAAAAGTGCTGTCATGGATTGAGTCATGGCTCACAGACAGGAAGCAGAGAGTGTCCATAAATTGGGTTAAAACCGAGTGGGCATCTGTAACAAGTGGCGTTCCTCAGGGATCAGTCTTAGGCCCGTTGTTGTTTATTATACATATCAATAATCTTCATGAGGGAATTACTAGTGTAATGAACAAATTCGCCAATGACAAAATTAGGTAGGATAATTGATTCAAACGTAGATATCAGGGAACTTCAGGAGGATTTAGACAAACTCAGTAACTGGTCAGAAGAGTGGAGATGCAGTTCAGTGTAGATAAATACAAGGATCTGAAGCTCGGGAGTGTCCACAACCTTAGCACTTATAAGTTAAATAATGTAGAACTTAGTCATACAGATTGCGAAAAGGACTTGGGGGTTATGATAAGCAGCAACCTTAAACTAAGACAGCAGTACCTAAGCGTACGTAATAAGGCAAACAGTTTACTGGGATTTATATCAAGAAGTGTAAGCAACAGAAGTTTAGCGGTTATATTACAACTTTATAGATCATTAGTAAGGCCTCACTTAGATTATGCAGCTCAATTCTGGTCACCATATTACAGAATGGACATAAATTAGTAGAATGACTAAATTAATACATAGCATTAGAAATCTTCCTTACGAAGAGAGATTGAAGACCCTTAAATTACATTCACTTGTTAGACGAAGAATGAGGGAAGACATGATCGAAGTGTATAAGTGGAAGATGGGTATTAATAAAGGGGATATTAATAAGGTCTTGAGGATATCTCTCCAAGAGAGAACCCACAGTAATGGATTTAAATTAGACAAGTTTAGATTTGGAAAGGATGTAGAAAAGTATTGGTTTGGAAATAGGGTAGTTGATGAGTGGAACAGTCTACCTAGTTGGGTTATTGAGGCTAAAACCTTGGGTAGTTTCAAATTTAGGATGGATAAATACATGAGTGAGAGGGGTTGGATTTTAGTGGGACTTGAATTTGAGAGTGGATAGAGTTATTAGAGCTTTTTTCTTGGGTGGCATTGAAAATTGGGTTTGGCAAATGTTTTGTTAGTGGGATGGATTGTAAAGGACCTGCCTAGTATGGGCCAACAGGCCTGTTGCAGTGTTCCTTCTTTCTTATGTTCTTATGTTCATATGAAGATCAGGTAGGACTTCAAAGAGATCTAAACAGGCTAGAAACTTGGTCCAGCAACTGGAATCTCGAATTTAACCCTGCCAAATGCAAAGTCATGAAGTTCGAGGAAGGGCAAAGAAGACCGCAGACGGAGTATAGGCTAAGTGGCCAAAGACTGCAAACCTCACTCAAAGAGTGAGTATAACACCGAGCACGTCTCCGGAAGCACACATCAACCAGATAACTCCTGCAGCATATGGGCGCGTGGCAAACCTGAGAATAGCTTTCCGATACCTCAGTAAGGAATCGTTCAAGACACTGTACACCATGTACGTTATGCCCATACTGGAGTATGCAGCACCTGTTTGGAACCCACACTTGATCAAACACGTCAAGAAATTAGAGAAAGTGCAAAGGTTTGCGACAAGGTTAGTTCCAGAGCTAAGGGAAATGTCCCACGAAGAAACGTTAAGGGAAATCTGTCTGACGACACTGGAGGACAGGAGGGTTAGGAGAGACATAATAACGACATACAAAATTCTACGTGGAATACACCAGGTGGTCAGAGACAAGATGTTCGAGAGAGGGGACACATAAACAAGGGGTCACAATTGGAAGTTGAAGACCCACATGAGTCAAAGGGATGTTAGGAATTATTTCTTCACTCATAGGGTAGTCAGGAAGTGGAATAGCCTAGCAAGTGATGTAGTGGAAGCAGGAACCATACATAGCTTTAAGATGAGGTATAATAAAGCTCATGGAGCAGGGAGAGAGAAGACCTAGTAGCACTCAGTGAAGAGGCGGGGCCAGGAGCTGAGTCTCGACCCCTGCAACCACAATTAGGTAAGTACAATTAGGAGAGTATACACACACACACACGACACACACACATACACACACACAAAACACACACACACACACACACAAAACACACACACACACACACACACACACACACACACACACACACACACACACACACACACACACACACACACAAAACACACACACACACACACACACACACACACACACACACACACACACACACACACACAAAACACACACACACACACACACACACACACACACACACACACACACACACACACACACACACACACACACACACACACACACACACACACACACACACACACACACACACACACACACACAAGAATCACGCCTCCACATATCTCGCCTGACCCCTAAATTGCAAGATTGGCTTTCAACAAATGAGAAAATTGTGGTAAGAAGGAACACAAAAGTGTAATTGTTTTTCAAGACAACAAAGAAGGCGGCGTGTAGCGAGTTTCCTCAACACAAAGAGAAACAAGAGTAATCGCTGCTTGCAAAGCTTCCGCCCTCCACACATGCACACGTACGCGCACACACACACACACACACACACACACACACACACACACACACACACACACACACACACACACACACACACACACACACACACACACATACACGCACACACACACACACACACACACACACACACACACACACACAGTTCCACACAAGAGATTGGTGCAAAAACTGGAGGACCAAGCAGGGATAACAGGGAAGGCACTACAATGGATCAGGGAATACTTGTCAGGAAGACAGCAGCGAGTCATGGTACGTGGCGAGGTGTCAGAGTGGGCACCTGTGACCAGCGGGGTCCCGCAGGGGTCAGTCCTAGGACCAGTGCTGTTTCTGGTATTTGTGAACGACATGACGGAAGGAATAGACTCTGAGGTGTCCCTGTTTGCACCTCAGAGTTTGCAGATGACGTGAAGTTGTTGAGAAGAATTCACTCGATCGAAGACCAGGCAGAACTACAAAGGGATCTGGACAGGCTGCAGTCCTTGTCCAGCAATTGGCTCCTGGAGTTCAATCCCACCAAGTGCAAAGTCATGAAGATTGGGGAAGGGCAAAGAAGACCGCAGACGGAGTACAGTCTAGGGGGCCAGAGACTACAAACCTCACTCAAGGAAAAAGATCTTGGGGTGAGTATAACACCAGGCATATCTCCTGAAGCGCACATCAACCAAATAACTGCTGCAGCATATGGGCGCCTGGCAAACCTCAGAACAGCATTCCGACATCTTAATAAGGAATCATTCAGAACCCTGTACACCGTGTACGTTAGGCCCATATTGGAGTATGCGGCACCAGTTTGGAACCCACACCTAGCCAAGCACGTGAAGAAACTAGAGAAAGTGCAAAGGTTTGCAACAAGACTAGTCCCAGAGCTAAGAGGTATGTCCTACGAGGAGAGGTTAAGGGAAATCAACGTGACGACACTGGAGGACAGGAGAGATAGGGGGGACATGATAACGACATACAAAATACTGAGAGGAATTGACAAGGTGGACAAAGACAGGATGTTCCAGAGATTGGACACAGTAACAAGGGGACACAGTTGGAAGCTGAAGACACAGATGAATCACAGGGATGTTAGGAAGTATTTCTTCAGCCACAGAGTAGTCAGTAAGTGGAATAGTTTGGGAAGCGATGTAGTGGAGGCAGGATCCATACATAGCTTTAAGCAGAGGTATGATAAAGCTCACGGCTCAGGGAGAGTGACCTAGTAGCGATCAGTGAAGAGGCGGGGCCAGGAGCTCGGAATCGACCCCCGCAACCTCAACTAGGTGAGTACAACTAGGTGAGTACACACACACACACACACACACACACACATACCCACACACACATATACAAGTGGAGAAGGTAACAGGAATTGAATGGGAAAAACCAAACTATAAAAGGGGGACTACACAGGTATGAGGAACTTCCTGCAGGAGGTTCAGTGGGACAGAGACCTGGTAGGAAAGTCAGTAAACGAGATGATGGAATATGTAACAACAAAGTGCAAGGAGGCAGAAGAAAGGTTTGTCCCAAGGGAAATAGAAATAATAGGAAAATTAGTAGAAAATTAGTAGAAGAGCCAGAAACGAGTATGCGCAAATAAGGAGGGAGGCCCAGCGACAGTAAGAAAGCGACATAGCATCGAAAGTCAAGCCTGACCCGAAACTGCTGTATAGCCACATTAGGAGGAAGACAACAGTCAAAGACCAGGTGATAAGGCTGAGGAAAGAAGGTGGGGAACTCACAAGAAACGATCAAGAAGTATGTAAAGAGCTCAACATGAGATTTAAGGAAGTATTTACAGTGGAGACAGGAAGACCTCTGGGGGGACAGACCAGAGGGGGACACCAGCAAGGAATATACCAACAATTGTTGGATGACATACATACAAATGAGGAGCAGGTGAAGAAGCTGCTAAGGGACATCGATACCTCAAAGGCAATGGGACCGGACATCTCCCCGCGGGTCCTTAGAGAGGGAGCAGATATGCTGTGTGTGCCACTTACCACAATCTTCAGCGCATCCCTGGAAACTGGGCAACTACCTAAGTCCTAAGGTATGGAAGACGGCAAATGTAGTTCCCATTTTTAAAAAAGGAGATAGAAAAAAGGCACTAAACTATACACCTCTGTCACTGACGTGTATAGTATGCAAAGTTATGGAGAAGATTATCAGGAGGAGAGTGGTGGAGCACCTGGAACGGAACGAGAGTATAAACGCCAACCAGCAAGGATTCATGGAAGGCAAATCCTGCATCACAAACCTTCTGGAGTTTTATGATAAAGTAACAGAAGTAAGACACTAGAGAGAAGGGTGGTTGATTGCATCTTCTTGGACTGCAAAAAGGCCTTTGACACAGTTCCTCAAAAGAGATTAGTGCAGAAGCTAGAGGATCAAGTGCATATAACAGGAAGGGCACTGCAATGAATCAGAGAATACCTGACAGGGAGGCAACAACGAGTCATGGTACGTGATGAGGTATCACAGTGGGCACCTGTGGCGAGCGGGTTCCCACAGGGGTCGGTCCTAGGACCAGTGCTATTTTTGGTATATGTGAACGACATGACGGAAGGGTTAGACTCAGAAGTGTCCCTGTTCGCTGATGATGTGAAGTTAATGAGGAGAATTAAATCAGATGAGGATCAGGCATGACTTCAAAGAGACTTGGACAGACTGGACACCTGGTCCAGCAACTGGCTTCTCGAATTTAACCCCGCCAAATGCAAAGTCATGAAGATCGGGGAAGGGCACAGAAGACCGCAAACGGAGTATAGGCTGCAAACATCGCTCAAGGAGAAAGATCTTGGGATGAGTATAACACCGAGCACGCCACCGGAAGCACACATCAACCAGATAACTACTGCAGCATATGGGCGAAAAGGCAAACCTGAGAACAGCGTTCCGATACCTTAGTAAGGAATCGTTCAAGACACTGTACACCGTGTAAGTCTGGCCCATACTGGAGTATGCAGCACCTGTTTGGAACCCGCACTTGATCAAGCACGTCAAGAAATTAGAGAAAGTGCAAAGGTTTGCGACAAGGTTAATTCCACCGCTAAAGGGAATGTCCTATGAAGAAAGGTTAAGGGAAATCGGCCTGACGACACTGGAGGACAGTAGGGTCAGGGGAGACATGATAACGACATATAAAATACTGGATGGAATAGACAAGGTGGACAAAGACAGGATGTTCCACGGAGGGGACATAGAAACAAGAGGTCACAATTGGAAGTTGAAGACTCAGATGAGTCAAAGGGATGTTAGGAAGTATTTCTTCAGTCACAGAGTTGTCAGGCAGTGGAATAGCCTAGAAAGTGACGTAGTGGAGGCGGGAACCATACAAAGTTTTAAGACGAGGTTTGATAAAGCTCATGGAGCAGGAAGAGTAAGGATCCAGTAGCAACAAGTGAAGAGGCATGGCCAGGAGCTAGGACTCGACCCCTGCAACCAAAAATAGGTGAGTACACACACACACACATACACACACTCACTCACACACACATACACACACTCACACACACACATACCCAAACACACACACACACACACACACACACACACACACACACGCACACACACACACACACACACACACACACACACACACACACACACACACTAACACACTCACACACACAAACATACACACAAACACACACACTCATACACACACACACACACACACACACACACACACACACACACACACACACACACACACACACACACACACACACACACACACACACACACACACACACACACACACACACACACACACATAACACTTCTGCTTTGTAAAACCCTCTCATAAGCTACCTTTTTCAATTTTATCACACACTTTACTTCATCATTCCACCAATCACTCCTCTTTCCTCCTGTACCCACCCTCCTATAACCACAAACTTCTGCCCCACATTCTAATACTACATTTTTAAAACTATTCCAACCCTCTTCAACCTCCCCACTACTCATACCTGCACCAGCCCACCTTTCTGCCAATGGTGGCTTATATCTCACCCTAACTTCCTTCTCCCTTAGTTTATACACTTTCGCCTTCCTCTTGCTTGTTGTTGCAATTTTCCTCTTTTCCCATCTACCTCTTACTCTAACTATAGCTACAACTAGATAATGATCCAATATATCAGTTGCCTCTCTATAAACATGTACATCCTGGAGCCTACCCATCAACCTTTTATCCACCAATACATAATCTAACAAACTACTTTCATTACGTGCTATATCATACCTTGTATATTTATTTATCCTCTTCTTCATAAAATATGTATTACTTATTACCAAACCTCTTTCTACACATATCTCAATTAAAGGCTACCCATTTTCATTTACCCCTGGCACCCCAAATTTACCTACTACTCCCTCCACAACATTTTTACCCACTTCAGTATTGAAATCCCCAACCACATGTACTCTCACACTTGGTTCAAAACTCCCCACGCACTCACTCAACATTTCCCAAAATCTCTATCTCTCTCCTCTACACTTCTCTTCTCCAGGTGCATATACGCTTACTATAACCCACTTTTCACATCCAACCTTTATTTTACTCCACATAATCCTTGAATTAATACATTTATAGTCCCTCTTTTCCTGCCATAACTTATCCTTCAACATTATTGCTACTCCTTCTTTAGCTCTAACTCTATTTGAAACCCCTGACCTAATCCCATTTATTCCTCTCCACTGAAACTCTCCCACCCCTTTCAGCTCTGTTTCACTTAAAGCCAGGACATCCAGCTTCATCTCATTCGTAACATCCACAAACATCTCTTTCTTATCATTCGCAAAACATCCACGCACAGACTTCCCACTTTGACAATTTTCTTCTTATTCTTTTTAGTAATTATTACAGGAAAAGGGGTTACTAGCCCATTGTTCCAGGCATTTTAGTTGACTTTTACAACACGCATGGCTTACGGAGGAAAGATTCTTATTCCACTTCCCCATGGATATAAAAGGAAAAGTAATAAGACCAAGAACTATTAAGATAAAATCAAAGAAAACTCAGATGAGCGTGTATAAATAAACGTGTACATGTATGTGTAGTATGACCTAAGTGTAAGTAGAAGTAGCAAGTCGTACCTGTAATCTTGCATATTTATGAGACAGACAAAAGACACCAGCAATCCTACCATTATGTAAAACAATTACAGGCTTTCGTTTTACACTCACTTGGCAGGATGGTAGTACCTCCCTGGGCGGTTGCTGTCTACCAACCTACTACATACATACATACATGCACACACACACACACACACACACACACACACACACACACACACACACACACACACACAAAATACTGCGTGGAATAGACAAGGTGGACAAGGACAGGATGTTCCAGGGAGGGGACACAGAAACAAGAGGCCACAATTGGAAGTTGAAGACACAAATGAGTCAGAGAGATAGTAGGAAGTATTTCTTCAGTCATAGAGTTGTAAGGCAGTGGAATAGCCTAGAAAATGACGTAGTGGAGGCAGGAACCATACACAGTTTTAAGACGAGGTTTGATAAAGCTCATGGAGCGGGGAGAGAGAGGGTCTAGTAGCAACCGGTGAATAGGCGGGGCCAGGAGCTAGGACTCGACCCCTGCAACCACAAATAGGTGAGTACAAATAGGTGAGTACACACACACACACACAGAAAGTGCAAAGGTTTGCAACAAGACTAGTCCCAGAGCTAAGAGGTATGTTCTACGAGGAGAGGTTAAGGGAAATCAACCTGACGACACTGGAGGACAGGAGAGATAGGGGGGACATGATAATGACATACAAAATACTGAGAGGAATTGACAAGGTGGACAAAGACAGGATGTTCCAGAGATTGGACACAGCAACAAGGAGACACAGTTGGAAGCTGAAGACACAGATGAATCACAGGGATGTTAGGAAGTATTTCTTCAGCCACAGAGTAGTCAGTAAGTGGAATAGTTTGGGAAGCGATGTAGTGGAGGCAGGATCCATACATAGCTTTAAGCAGAGGTATGATAAAGCTCACGGCTCAGGGAGAGTGACCTAGTAGCGATCAGTGAAGAGGCGGGGCCAGGAGCTCGGAATCGACCCCCGCAACCTCAACTAGGTGAGTCAACTAGGTGAGTACACACACACACACACACACACAAACACACACACACACACACACACACACACACACACACACACACACACACATATATATATATATATATATATATATATATATATATATATATGTGTGTGTGTGTGTGTTTAAAGAGAGGTGGGATTTACATAAAAGTGAAGTTTAAAGAGGGGGTGGGATTTACATAAAAGTGAAGTTTAAAGAGGGGTGGGATTTACATAAAAGTGAAGTTTAAAGAGGGGTGGGATTTACGTAAAGGTGAAGTTTAAAGAGGGGGTGGGATTTACGTAAAGGTGAAGATTAAAGAGGGGTGGGATTTACGTAAAGGTGAAGTTTAAAGAGGGGGTGGGATTTACGTAAAAGTGAAGTTTAAAGTGGGGTGGGATTGACGTGAAAACGAAGTTTAAAGAAAGGGTGGGATTTACATAAAAGTGAAGTTTAAAGAGGGGGTGGAATTTACATAAAAGTGAAGTTTAAAGAGGGGGTGGAATTTACATAAAAGTGAAGTTTAAGGAGAGGGCGGGATTTACATAAAAGTGAAGTTTAAAGAGGGGGTGTGATTTACATAAAAGTGAAGTTTAAAGTGGGGGTGGGATTTACATAAAAGTGAAGTTTAAGGAGAGGGCGGGATTTACATAAAAGTGAAGTTTAAAGAGGGGGTGGGATTTTCATAAAAGTGAAGTTTAAAGAGGGGGTGGGATTTACATAAAAGTGAGGTTTAAAGAGGGGGTGGGATTTACATAAAAGTGAGGTTTAAAGAGGGGGTGGGATTTACATAAAAGTGAAGTTTAAAGAGGGGGTGGGATTTACGTAAAGGTGAAGTCATTGGTTTTTTAGAAGGGAAAAATAAAATTTATTTAAAAATATATCAAATAGAAGTTAGAAATTTAAGGTTATTAATTATATTTTTATTGTGGATTTAGGGCATTTATTTCTGACCATAAGCACTTATTAAATGTATTGTTAGGACTGGAGTTTATTATATTGAGTGTTTTTGGGTTGGTAAGGGTTAATATAGCTGGGGTTGGTTTGGAGGGAGTATTTGTGATATTTTTCTTAGTCATGGTTGCTTGTGAGAGAGATTTAGGGTTGTCTTTGTTGGTTTCTGTTGTTCTTTCGTATGGTAATAATTATTTTAGTAGATTTGGTGTTTTAGTTTAACTGGAGACCTGGAGAGAGTTCCGGGGGTCAACCCCCCCCCCCGGCCCGGTTTTTTGTATTTAATATTAATGGGATTTGTAATGGGGATTGATTCAGGTTGGTTTACTTGTAATATGTTTCGTTATACTGTTCATGGTGAGGCGTGATTTTTAGGTTTTTTGTTTGGGTTATATGATGGAAGCTGATTATTTAAGTTATATTTCCATTGTATTAAGAGTTTGGATTGTAATATTGATGGTTTATGGAAGAATTGGGGTGAAGAAGCCTGTCAATTTTTATTCTGGGTTTTTGTTGGTAAATTCGATTTTATTATTAGTTTTATTTATAACTTTTAGATCAAAGAATTATTTGATATTTTATATTAGCTTTGAGAGGCCATTAGTTCCTATACTTGTGTTAATTTTAGGTTGAGGGTAAAAACCTGAACGAATTCAGGCTGAAGTTTATATGTTATTTTACACTTTGTTTGTTTCATTGTCTTTATTGGTTCCTTTATTGAGGTTGTATAGATTAGTTGGGAGTCTGAGTATAAGTTTATTCTCAGTATATACGAGATAGTTTCTATTAATGTATTACGATATTTTTGCACTGTAATTGCATTTATGGTTAAGTTTCCTTTATTTATATCCCATTTGTGGGCTCGTGTGGAAGCTCCAGTTCCCGGATCAATAGTAATATCAGGGGTTTTATTAAAATTACGGGGTTATGGCTTAATCCGAGTTCTGAGAGTATTTTCTGAAGTTAATAAATTATTTTGTCGGGTATGAGTGAGGAGAGGGATTTTTGGAGGGGTGATTATTAGCTTAATATGTCTTCGTCAGGTTGATGTGAAGTCTTTAATTGCTCATTCTTCAGTAGCTCATATGGGATTGGTTTCAGGTTTGGTTGTAACAAGAAACTGAAGTCTAAACGGGGCATTAGAGGTGATAGTAGGACATGGTTTATGCTCATCAGGTTTGTTTTGTTTGGCGAATATAGTTTATGAACGTTTATGAAGTCGAAGTTTGATAATTAGGAAAGGATTGTTGAATTGTATACCGAGTATAGGTTTGTGATGGTTTTTGTTAGTTGTAGGAAACATGCTGCCCCTCCCACGTTAAATTAATAGGGGAAATTAGTTTGATCATTAGGTTAGTGAGATGGAGAAAGGTAATTATGTTTGGAGTTAGTGTGTTATCTTTTTTTAAGTGCTTCATACACTTGAGACATCATGGATTATTTTTGAGTTCTTTATATTCTTGCTGTTCAGGTAAAATGGGGGAGTATTATTGTAAATGTAAATAGAAATGTGTACTTTCCTACCAATAAAAGTAAGATTTAAAAGTTTTGAACTTTTTTTGACAGCTTTTGAAGGATGTTAGTTTTATTAACTTAAAATCTTAGATAACTAGAAGTATTGATGGAATAAGAAGTCCAAATAGATTAACGGAAGACCATAATGGTGAAGAGATGCTAAGATTTTTGTAGGTTAGGTTTCATTTCATCCTAACATAACATATGGAGATGGAGGATAAGGTGAGTCGGATATAAAAATAGAGAGTTGCTAATGAAGAAAGTAGAAGCGTTAGGAGAGGAAAGTTGAAGGATCTAAAGATTATTTCTTGGATGATAATCCATTTTGGAACAAATCCCGAAAAACGTAGCATTCCACCTAGGGAAAAAGTCTTATAATTGAAATGTTCTTAGATAAAGGGGGATAGAGTTAACTAGATGGGAGAAAAAGAAAGATTGAGAGCACGAGAAATATAGCACAATTGAAGACGACACTAGTGCACATATTAAAAAATAGATTGTTCAATAGGTTTCGTTAATTAATATAGCAAAGAGTATTCAGGTTATATGATTAATAGATGAGTAAGAGGGTTTTTTGTAAGGATGTTTGGTAAATCCCGCCTAAGGCTCCTACAATAGCGGAGGTGATTGCAGCAAAGAAAATGAAGCCATAAGAGTAAAATCCTATGGTTAGGTAGGAGATTAGGAATATAGGTGCAAGTTTTTGAATGGTTATTAAGATGGCTTGAATTCAGTTAAGGTCTTCTATAACTTGTGGGAATCAAATATGGAAAGGTGCAGCTCCTAGTTTGAGGAGTAAGGCTAAGGAAATGAATGAAGAGGCAAGAACAGGTAGGAGAAATATTAATGTAGAGGGTATAATAATAACTGCTGAGCCTAGGGCTTGGATAAGGAAATATTTTCAGGATGCTTCGGATGGTAATTGTTACTGGAGTAGGATTGTGGTCTGTCATTTCTTTTAAAAGTGGCTTGAAGGGATACAAAATAAAGCTAAGGATTAGTATTTCACTTACGTTGAAAAGGTTGTCGCTAAAGCGATTTATTTTGGTTGATAAAATAGCTTGCTTCCACGGAGTAGTGGAGGATGTTACAGAATGGAGGATCATCTGAACGGTGATGTCAGCACGTTTCTGGCAAGACATTGATTTAATGAGTGACGATGAAAGTGTTTGATCCTCTTCTGGTCACCTACCTCGGTGAGAGACGCCTTGTGTGTGTGTGGATGTCTTAAGTGTATGGAGAAATAGTCTTGAGATTATGGCCGGGTATTAACACAATGCCTTTTAGGAAAAACTTTTTGGGGGAACTTAAAAAAAGTGATCTTCAATGTGGCACAAAATATCTTATTAAACTCTTGACTAAAGGGACTTAAATTTATTAGCTCAGTTCTCAAAGCCTTGAATACTGAACTCTCGTTCTAAGGTCATTGACGCACACCCTGTCCTAGGGCAAAGAAGCAGGAATTTTCCTATACAGGCAAAGGCTAGTGAGTTAAGGCGTTATTATAAGCTTTAAGTAGGTACCCAATGGTCGCATCTTCAGCAATTTATGACAACATTATGATGATTTATGCCCAAAAACCCCACAGACTTTTAAGCATAAAACTCCGGGGATTGTCTTCTCTTGAGGGTAATAGTTCCAAATGATGCTGAGTAAATCGGCATCAAGAAACATGTTGTTTATGGATTTTGAGAGAGAGAGAGAGAGAGAGAGAGAGAGAGAGAGAGAGAGAGAGAGAGAGAGAGAGAGAGAGAGAGAGAGAGAGAGAGAGAGAGAGAGAGAGAGAGAGAGAGAGAGAGAGAGAGAGAGAGAGAGAGAGAGAGAGAGAGAGAGAGAGAGAAAGAGAGAGAGAGAGAAAGTGAGAGAAATGGCTCTTGCTTCATCCTGTTCCCTATTCGGATGTTTCATAACAGTAAAAAGGCTTTCAAATGAGCTGATGTAGGTAACAGCTCTTAGCTTATAGATGAAGCTTGGAAATTTAATCTAACCTTATAAAACAACGTGTAAATAAAAGATAGAGAGAGGTAAAGAGAGAGAGAGAGAGAGAGAGATAGAGAGAGAGAGAGAGAGAGAGAGAGAGAGAGAGAGAGAGAGAGAAAGAAAGAGAGAGAGAGAAAATAAGTGAGTGAGTAGATGGGAAAGACGAATAAAAGAAGACCTGTGAGTCCACACCGAAGCTATTCTCTGAAAAGAACTACTGTACCTACTGTCTGCTTCTACTGTACCTACTGTCTGCTTCTACTGTACCTACTGTCTGCTTCTAGTGTACCTACTATCTGCTTCTACTGTACCTACTATCTGCTTCTACTGTACCTACTGTCTGCTGCTAGTGTACCTACTATCTGCTTCTACTGTACCTAATATCTGCTTCTACTGTACCTACTATCTGCTTCTACTGTACCTACTATCTGCTTCTACTGTACCTACTATCTGCTTCTACTGTACCTACTATCTACTTCTACTGTACCTACTATCTGCTTCTACTGTACCTACTATCTGCTTCTAATGTACCTACTATCAGTTTATACAGTACCTGCTATCTACGGGTGACAGAAGAAAGGACAGGGATGGGGTACAATGGTCAGGGAGGAGCAGATAGAAGGCAGAAGGGAAAGGGAGATACAGAGAGAGCAGACGGAATAGGAAACAAGAGACGAGAGGATAACACATGGACGAACATAAACAAAAAAGGACAAAACTCGAGGCTTATACAGGCAGAACTTGTCGCAAAATCAATTTTGAAGACACCGACTCCAGGTTAAGGGACTAATTACCTCACACTCCTCCTCATCTTCCACATTTCTCCGCAGTGGACTGAATAAGCCACTCTTTGTCTCATTTACGAACCTATCGTTTTGCAAACTATTTATTCACAGCACTGAGGTTGCAAGTTATTGATTGCAGGCGATTGTTTCCTGGGTATACCAGGTCACCCTTATTCCCTTCACCCGTAGGTCAGCCCGTTCACCCACAAGCCAACCCATTCACCCGCAAGCCAGAGCGTTCACCCGCAAGCCAGCCCATTCACCCGCAAGCCAGTCCATTCACCTGCAAGCCAGCCCGTCCACCCGCAAGCCGGCCCGTTCATTCGCTAGGAAGCCTGTTCACCCGAAAGCCGGCCTGTTCACCCGCAAGCCAGCCTTTCACCCGTAAGCCAGCCCGTTCACCCGCAAACCAGCCCATCCACCCGCAAGCCGGTCCGTTCACCCGCAAGCCAGCATGTTTACCCGAAAGCCGGCCTGTTCACCCGCAAGCCAGCCCGTTCACCCGCAAGCTGGCCCGTTCACCCTCAAGCCAGCCTGTTCACCCGCAAGTTAACCCGTTCACCCGCAAGCCAGCCCGTTCACCCGCAAGCCAGCCCGTTCACCCGCAAGCCGGCCCGTTCATTCGCTAGCCAGCCTGTTCACCCGAAAGCCGGCCTGTTCACCCGCAAGCCAGCCCGTTCACCCGAAAGCCAGCCCGTTCACCCGCAAGCCAGCCCGTCCACCCGCAAGCCGGCCCGTTCATTCGCTAGCCAGCCTGTTCACCCGAAAGCCGGCCTGTTCACCCGCAAGCCAGCCTGTTCACCCGAAAGCCGGCCTGTTCACCCGCAAGCCAGCCTGTTCACCCGCAAGCCAACCCGTTCACCCGCAAGCCAGCCCGTTCACCTGCAAGCCGACCCGTTCACCCGCAAGCCAGCCTATTCACCCGCAAGCCAGCCCGTTCACCCGCAAGCCAGCCCATTCACCCGCAAGCCAGTCCGTTCACCCGCAAGCCGGCCCGTTCACTCGCTAGCCAGCCTGTTCACCCGAAAGCCGGCCTGTTCACCCGCAAGCCAGCCCGTTCACCTGCAAGCCAGCCCGTTCACTCGCAAGCCGGCCCGTTCGCCTGAAAGCCGGCCTGCTCACCCACAAGCCAGCCCGTTCACCCGCAAGCCGGCCCGTTCGCCCGCAAGCCAGCCTGTTCACCTGCAAGCCAACCCGTTCACCCACAAGCCAGCCCGTTCACCTGAAAGCCGGCCCGTTCACCCGCAAGCCAGCCTGTTCACCCGCAAGCCAACCCGTTCACCCGCAAGCCAGCCCGTTCACCCGCAAGCCAGCCCGTTCACCCGCAAGCCAGCCCGTTCACCTGCAAGCCAGCCAGTCCACCCGCAAGCCGGCCCGTTCACCCGTAAGCCAGCCCATCCACTTGCAAGCCGGCCCGTTCACCCGCAAGCCAACCTGTCCACCCTTTCCTCTCGTTCGAATTCACAGGTCACAGTGTTTATGCCTTATGTGAATTACTGAGAGGCAAGACAGCGAGCGAGTGAGAGAGAGAGGATAGATAGATAGATAGATAGATAGATAGATAGAGAGAGAGAGAGAGAGAGAGAGAGAGAGAGAGAGAGAGAGAGAGAGAGAGAGAGAGAGAGAGAGAGAGAGAGAGAGAGAGAGAGAGAGAGAGAAAGAGAGAGAGAGATAGAATGAGAGAGAGAGAGAGAGAGAGAGAGAGAGAGAGAGAGAGAGAGAGAGAGAGAGAGAGAAAGAGAGAGAGAGAGAGAGAGAGAGAGAGAGAGAGAGAGAGAGAGAGAGAGAGAGAGAGAGAGAGAGAGAGAGAGAGAGAGAGAGAGAGAGAGAGAGAGAGAGAGAGAGAGAGAGAGAGAGAGAGAGAGAGAGAGAGAGAGACAGAGAGAGACAGAGAGAGACAGAGACAGAGACAGACAGAGAGAGAGAGAGAGAGAGAGAGAGAAAGGAACTTGACAGACAGGGCCACCTGTTTAGAGACCTGTTCTCAGAACAAACCAGCAGGATCTCTGAATTGGTGAACACTCTCACACGTCACCCACTTAGCTACTCCTATCCCAGCCCAGCAGGTGGGATTGGGCCTTATACAAGACCACAGACCTACATCCCTGCAGCTGCCTCAGTACCCTACCCTCCTCTCAAGGGCAGGCACCTAACATTCTACACACCCACCACCTCAAGCTGACCACTTCATCATGAGGAGCCAGTCTATCAGCATCCTGTCGGCCAACATTAGAGGTTTCATTACTAATGTTGAAGAGCTCACACATAGCTTTGTGAACACTCGACGTCCCGACATGATAGCTGTTGTTGAAACATTTTTGGATGACAGGACTCCAGAAAATTTTGCAAGAATTGCTGGCTACACCTCATGGATGAGAAGAGACAGGCAAGGGCAAGGAGGTGGTGTTGCTGTGTGCTTCTCTAAAAGTGTTCATGCCCCAGCACATAGATGTTGCCACCCCCTACACATCTTGAAATGATGTTCTTCAAGCTCTGTATAAACACTAGTACCTCTGTACTAGCATGTGCAATGTACAGACCTCAGTGGCAACATGCAGACCCTATCAACTTCCTAATGGAAAATATTGACTCCCTTCTGCTACAACACAACTGTCAACATATTATAATTGTTGGTGACCTCAACCAGCACCTTATACAGAGGGACTTTGATGACCTTCTTGCAGTGTTTGATATGAGAAACTTTGTTGATTTCCCTACTCACATATCTGGCTCCTCCCTTGACCCAGTAGTGAGTGATCTGGCAGAAGGCATAGTCACTTGTCAACCCCTCGGCTACGTTGGATCGTCTGACCACAAGGCTGTTTTTACCACACTTAAGATCCCAACAGAACGAGGTGAGGAGTCCACACACACAACCTGGCTATGGGAAAGAGGTAATTGGCCAGCCCTTTGCTCTGAGCTCGCCACCACCGACTGGAATGCTCTTCTCCAAAGGGATGTTGACAACCAAGTGAAAGCCTTCACTGGACACATCCTTAATCTGCAACAAGAATACATTCCTCTGCGGCAATATGTGACAAAGCCTACAGATCAGCCTTGGTTTGGCTTTCGTTGTAGAGAGGCTGCTACTGCTAAGTACAAAGCATGGCGAAGGTATAAGAGACATTCTACCACCTATAACAGGAACTTGCACATGCAAGCCTGTAGGCATATGGGTGATGTTCAAAAGTGGGCCATTGCTAAATGGGAGGTGGACACTAAAAGAAAGTTAGCATCAGGTAGGGTAGGCTCCAAAACCTGGTGGTCCCTGGTCAAGGACAGACAAGGTTATCTGCCTGATGAACTTATTCCACCTCTAAATCGACAGGATGGGACCACCTCTACTAGTAGTCAAGAGAAGGCGGACCTCTTTGCTGAACACTTTGCTACCAAAATGCAAGTTCCTGATCCAGCAAGGGACCCTCCTTGGCTAGCTGCAAGAACTGTGTCAAAACTGTCAGTGGTGACAATAAGGCAGGAGGAGGTGCATTTCCTTCTTAAATCACTTGACCAAGAAAAGGCTAGCAGCACCTCTAACTCGCATTTTTCAGCACTGCCTAGTACAGTTTAAATGGCCCTCTCTATGGAAAGAGGCAAATGTAGTCCCTGTTCACAAAAAGAAGAGCAGAGCAGAAATCAGCAACTACAGACCAGTGTCACTCCTGTCAATCACTGGTAAGATCCTTGAGACAATAATCTCAAGACAAATGACAGATTTTTTTGACTACCACTCACTACTTTGTGATCGTCAATATGGCTTCAGGAAAGGTTACTCTGCTGCTGATCTGTTGTTAAACCTCTCCACTAAGTGGCACCAGTCACTGGATGAATCCAAAGTCAGCTGTGTGGTAGCACTGGACATTGCTGGCGCTTTCGACCGGGTGTGGCATCAGGGCCTCTTAGAAAAACTTCAAGCACTGGGAATTGCAGGGTCTATGCTATGTCTCCTCAGTGATTACCTTCATGGTAGATCTCTAAGTGTAGTCCTCAATGGAACGGAATCAGCAAGGCATCCTATTGGGGCAAGCGTTCCACAAGGAAGCGTGCTGGGTCCATTGTTATGGAATGTCTACTTCAACGACCTTCTTCATCTCATCCCAGAATCACATGCATATGCAGACGACTGTACACTGACATTCACTTATCCAAGAGAAGAAATGCCAGCTGCTCTAAGCTACATCAATCACCAGCTGAGAGCTATATCAGCTTGGGGAAATAGATGGCAAGTAACATTTGCACCTGAGAAAACGCAAATGATGATCGTCTCTAGGCACCATGATGGTAATGCTGGTGCAGTAGTAAGGATGAATGGGAGGATGTTGGCACCTGGAGAAGAAGTTGATATCCTTGGGGTGAAATTTGACTCCAAACTAACCATGAAGAACCATGTTGTAAATCTTGCAAACAAGGCAGCCAGGAAGCTTACAGCACTTCGCCGTATCTCGCATCTGCTTGACAGTAGGGGTTGCAAGATTCTGTACGAGGCACAAGTACGCTCACACCTTGAGTATGCTCCACTTTCTTGGTTTGCCTGCCCCCCCCTCTCATCTGCGACTGCTTGACAGAGTAGAGAACAGAGCAAGACGTCTCATCTCTCGCCTGGACCCATCCTGGATAGATCTGTCATTTCAGCAGAGCCTTCAACATAGGAGGGATGTGGGTGGCCTTACTGTTATGTACAAGGCCAATATTGTCAAAATACCACACTTGGATCCACTTCGAGGACAGCGTGAAACAAGCTTTTATGCCACAAGACGGGCAGAAAGCAGCAACTTCACTCTGGCTGTACCCTTCTCCAGAACATCACTCCATCTGAGATCATACATACCCAGGATGACTCGAGTATGGAACACATTCGTACAGCATAATGATGTCAACGAGATAAAGTCAGTTGATCAAATGAAAATGCTGGCCCACAGATGGCTCCAACTTCATCCTGTTCCCTACTTGTATGTCTCATAACAATAAAAATCCTTTCAAATGAGCTGATGTAGGTAACAGCTCTTAGCTTGCCAATAAAGTTAGGAATCCTTAACCTGTAATATAGCTGTCAATAAAGCTAGGGATCCTTAACCTTGTCAAACTCTGTGTAAAAAAAAAAAAAAAAAAAAAAAAAAGAGAGAGAGAGAGAACTGAAAAAAGGGGGGTTAGGGCAGAAAGGGGGGTCAGGACAGAAAGGGGGAATTAAAGAGGTGAATAAAAGAGAGAGGCCAGCATCAGCAATACACTTCACTTGGTTAACATATATTCAGGGTACCTCCGCCTCTCGATGCACACCACCCACCCGCCCATGCACACCACCCACTCTCATCCCTCATTTCTTTCCGCTATTCATTTCACCATCGTTACCTCCTCTCCTCTCCTTGTGGAGCAAAGTGAGAAAGCGCTGCCTTCTCCAAACGTTCATATAACAACGTTTCAGCTCGACTCACAAACTTCTCCAAGTTAGTG
This sequence comes from Cherax quadricarinatus, assembly GCF_038502225.1. Taxonomy (NCBI): domain Eukaryota; kingdom Metazoa; phylum Arthropoda; class Malacostraca; order Decapoda; family Parastacidae; genus Cherax; species Cherax quadricarinatus. The sequence continues at coordinate 12,345,822 of NC_091323.1, read as the reverse complement.
ACCCCCAAAAAATGATTTGATTTTCAAGTCTTCCTGGGTTAGTGACGTGAAAAACAAGCTTAATTTACAAACTTTCCCAAGTTAATGGATTAAGAAAAAGGCTTAATTTACAAACTTTCCCAAGTTAATGGATTAAGAAAAAGGCTTAATTTACAAACTTTCCCAAGTTAATGGATTAAGAAAAAGGCTTAATTTACAAACTTTCCCAAGTTAATGGATTAAGAAAAAGGCTTAATTTACAAACTTTCCCAAGTTAATGGATTGAGAAAAAGGCTTAATTTACAAACTTTCCCAAGTTAATGGATTAAGAAAAAGGCTTAATTTACAAACTTTCCCAAGTTAATGGATTAAGAAAAAGGCTTAATTTACAAACTTTCCCAAGTTAATGGATTGAGAAAAAGGTTTAATTTACAAACTTTCCCAAGTTAATGGAGTGAGAAAAAGGCTTAATTTACAAATTTTTCCAAGTAAATGGATTGAGAAAGAGGTTTAATTTACTAATTTGCTCAAGCCAGTGAGATGAAAAGTTTCTAAAGTAAGACCAAATAAATAATATTGAATTTTTAATATACCTTAAAGAGACTTATTTCATTCCAGTTTGTATTAATGCAATACTGAATTAAAACTGTATTAATATATTATGTTTGTATGCATAATCTTCGTATACAACATCTTTGTACTTACTAATTTTATATACATCGTTTTTGTATACATAATCTTTGTATGCATAATCTTTGTATACATTAGCTTGGTATACATTATCTTTGTATAAGTTGCTTTCGTACACATTATATTCTTATACACTATCTTTGTATATATCATTTATGCATTCATTATATTCGTACACATTATCTTTGCATACATCTTTCATGTATAATCTTTGATACATTATCCGCGATGCATTTTCTTTGAAACGTTATACTTGATACATTATTTTTGTATGCATATTTCATACATTATATCCAATACATTATATTCTATACATTATCTTTACATTATAAAATTTATATTATCTTTGATACATTATCTTTGTATACATTCGTGTGCATTATTTTTGTATACATAATTTTTGTATACATTATCATTCATACATTATCTTTGTATGCTCTTGTTACCACCTAGTCTTACATGTATGTTAAAATATAGATAGTGGCTAAGATAGATATAGATAGTGTCTAAGATAGATATAGATAGTGGCTAAGATAGATATAGATAGTGGCTAAGATAGATATAGATAGTGGCTAAGATAGATATAGATAGTGGCTAAGATAGATATAGATAGTGGCTAAGATAGATATAGATAGTGGCTAAGATAGATATAGATAGTGGCTAAGATAGATATAGATAGTGGCTAAGATAGATATAGATAGTGGCTAAGATATATATAGATAGTGGCTAAGATAGATATAGATAGTGGCTAAGATAGATATAGATAGTGGCTAAGATAGATATAGATAGTGGCTAAGATAGATATAGATAGTGGCTAAGATAGATATAGATAGTGGCTAAGATAGATATAGATAGTGGCTAAGATAGATATAGATAGTGGCTAAGATAGATATAGATAGTGGCTAAGATAGATATAGATAGTGGCTAAGATAGATATAGATAGTGGCTAAGATAGATATAGATAGTGGCTAAGATATATATAGATAGTGGCTAAGATAGATATAGATAGTGGCTAAGATAGATATAGATAGTGTCTAAGATAGATATAGATAGTGGCTAAGATAGATATAGATAGTGGCTAAGATAGATATAGATAGTGGCTAAGATAGATATAGATAGTGGCTAAGATAGATATAGATAGTGGCTAGTCTGCCAGCTATGCAATAAACGTGGTGATACGAACGCTGTAATGAAATGTGACGTGTATAGTGCTGCCAGACGTAAGGCGCTAGTAAATACACGTAGATATATTTTGATTGAGGTTCATCTTAAGTAATCTAGTATAACACGTATATCAGTTTCTTTTTTGAGCTGCAGAGATAAGTTAGAAATGAACGAAGAGTAGTGCGTGCGAAAACTAACGCTCTACTGCAGTAATGCTTGATTAGGGATGCTCCAAGGAACACACTTAAGGGGTTGCCTGATTATTTTTTTTTTCTATTTTTCTTCCTGAAATTTATCGTTTTTATTTTGTTCATAAATCGAGAACTCCTCATATAATTAGCTTAAAAATTTCATCGCTTGTGCACGATCACTAGGGCCAGATTCTTGGAACAATTGGCATCTGCAGGTGCCCCACGGGTAAACATATTTTGTATCGTTTTACTTGGATATTCACTAGAGAAGTGATCCCCAGACGCTGTGACCACAAGCAAGTATATGGCCATTCATCCAGGTTGAACAGTATGGCAAAGTTGTTGAAGCCATTCCCAGCTTCCTGGAATGGCTGGGTTAACTTCCAAAGCTCTCAGTAACGTTCAAAAAAGGCGCCTCCTAAATGGGTGACGGTGGAGAATGAAATTCAAGATTGTAGGACAAGATCAGGCTATTTTATGTGTAAAATAGTGTCAGAAAAATATTCCTTTAAATCACATTAAATAATTATTAGTTTGCCATTTTAAAACAGCTTCAGTATTTAATGCCTGATGCATCTTACGGGTTGGAGATTATAGATTAAGTTTCGTTTTCATGCAGTTAAATACGGCAACATAGTAAAATATATTAAAAAAAATAGCTTGGAATCATTGGAATCAGATCAGTCACTGAAGAATAGCTTTTCCGGTCAGCTTTAAACTTTCTCTGTTATGGTCTGTATTAAAACAAAGTCACTCTGAGATGTGTACATTTCAGTTTCCAAGTTTTACTGAATTGTTTCCTATATAATAATGAGAGAACGTCTCTTTTCATCTGCTTCAAACCCTAAACACTGGTGTATGTTAATTGAAGTTATTTTTGAGCTAATTTTGGACTGTGTGGGTCAATTCGTCATTTCATATACAGTGGAACCTCGGTACTCGAACTTAATTCGTCCCAGAAGGCTGTTCGAGTGCCGATCTGTTCGAGTACCGAGCGAATTTTTTTCACAAGGAATAATGGAAATTTGATTAAACCGTTTCAGACCCCAAAAATGCACTTACAGCGACTTTGCGGTGAATTTTCGTATGACATTTATAATTATATTCTCATTTTCTTGGTTTCAATTGATAGAATGAAAGATATGTTACAGAAATAGAAATGATTTTGAATGATTTACAGAATAAAAGTATCTTGAAGTTGAGCTCAACTTAGCGGAAATATTCGATTTTTGCGGAAGTTCAAGAGTAAACAAATCACGTGATGCGTCCAATACACAACAACTGGTGGGTCTAATATACTTTTATAAATGCACTGATATCATTTATACCATTTTTTTTTCAATATTGCAATAGTCGGCATAACAGTAAATTTTCTATTATTTTGTGTGAATAAAATTTAAAAATGGAAAGCAAGCGTATTATACTGGGGGCCGAAGTGGGAGGAGCTATAGGAGAGAGAGGGAGGGGCCAGCAGAAGGAGCAAACGCTGATGAGTCGTCTTGATAGCCGGATACTAGCAGTGGCGCAAATAGTGTTGTGTAATTATGTTAATATTAGTAAAAAAAAGGTTATCTATCACATTTATTCCAACTTGATATCAGAACCATGATAGATAACCTAGAAGCAAAATAAAGATGCCAAAATTAATAAAAAATGGCATATTATATGGAGAGGCACAGGCGGTGTTTACATTGGGGCAAACACACACTAACCAATTTTCTTTTTGGTTGGCTGTTATCACTAATCTTCTTAGGCCCCATGGTGACTTATTTATATAAATAATATAAAAAAATGCCCAAAATTGCGAAGAAACACGAAATAGTTTACAATTAAGTTCAGTGAAGTTTTGGACTGAGCAACGTCTGTGGGGAGACGCACATGTTCTGGCAAGTAGTGTTTGTTTGGTCGACTGCCGTGCAAACGGTCGACTACCGAGCGATTTTTTTTACCGAACAAAGCATTTGAGTACCGAACTGTTTGAGTATGAAGCTGTTCGAGTACCGAGGTTCTACTGCAATTGGATTTTCTTAATCTAATATTTTTTTTTCTAAAAAAAAATGTAGAGAGTTTGAAATTGTAGAATATAAATGAAAAAGAAAACTGTAAAAAGTTAGTCTTTAAAGGTCATCTTAAATTTAACGAGGATAAACTTTCCCATTTTCAGCAAGGACCCGGCAAAATTTTTTGTTCGTTTTCTCAAAAAATTCAGTTTATTAATAGATTACGACTTATTAAATCGGCTTCGAATTTTCAAAGCTAGTGTACTGCATCCAGGACAAGATTCACAGGACTTTTTGCATGCGTGTGTGTTGTATAGACCGGGTCACACAGGCCATTCCCAGATTTTGTTTATCTATGATGAGTAGAGAAAACTTCCTCTGATCTGCTTCAGAATTTCAACAGTGATGTATCCAGCCGAGAAGAAAGTTGGTATGGATAAGTAAATGGAATGAACACTTGTCAGTGCTCAGTTTCTGTCTCCGTCTGGGTTATGAGGAAGGTTGGCGTATTTAATGGAGTGTGTAGGTGTCATTTTGCCACTTATAATCTTGTAATAGTATAGTATTATTTGGCCTTATTGCATCATTTTCCCTTGGTGTTGGTGAAGGACTCTTGATACAAGGAGCTGAACTTATCTTCATCTTGCTTGAATCGAATCTGAGTGCTTAACAGTCCACAGGTGCTGAATGACCCTTACTAACTTACAACTTTCCCCTAATTAAAGTAAAAACAGTTACGAGAAAACCATCAGTCTTTATTGGCTGATTCATCTTATAAAATTGATGAAAAGTTTCTTAGTAATAATTGAAGATTTCATGTTTATGTCGACTTTAAACTTTTCATGTCGATGAGTCTTGCTGAAAGGAAGCATCGACTTAGGTTGTCTTACTTTAAATGAGCTAATTTTATTAATCAAATAGATTTCTGTGTAATCACTGGACAGTTTCTTCTGACCAGAAAATGAAATCACAGTGTTTGACTTGATTTGGTTTATCTTGTGTTAATTAATTTAAAGCTGCATAACTTAATTACATGCATACTAAATCCTGGAAGATCTTACAGAAAAGTTGGGTTTTACTTTGGACTGTGTTAGACCCAGTTTAATTTTTTATTAATGACAAGGAACCGATACAGTTTATATACTGTTTTTCATGTCATAATTTCTAAATGCTTCATTTAATTGTCTTCAGCTTACAATGGTGATTCCGACTGGTTTCAAACCTACTGTACTGGTGTATTTTAGGATATGTGTCCTAACTTGACGTTTTTATTGAGGAAAATAGTAGTGATATTAGTATCTATATGATAACTTATAAATACCAAATTTGATGCTCTTCTCATTTTTAATGCTAATGCATAAGGGTATTATAAAAATATGCTGCACTTTACGTTAATCTCCTCGCGTGTCCTGGCGTACAGACGCCTGGACTTACGTAATCCGGGGATACTTCTGACGGATCGCGCAAACACCGAAATACATATAGTTTTCTCCAGGGGCGAGTGTGGCGCTGTACTGAAAATTGTGTGGGATTTTCTGTGTCGCTGCGTGTGCAATAACATTTGTTTAAGTGCATATATTCTAGCCACTGGAGTAGAACTAGACTCGCCTTGTCCCATGCTCAGTGTATTGTTTCTCATATATATATATATATATATATATATATATATATATATATATATATATATATATATATATATATATATATATATATATATATATATATATATATATATATATATATATATTAGTACATAGGCCGTTTCCCACCAAGGCAGGGTGGCCCGAGAAAGAAAAACTTTCACCATCATTCACTCCATCACTGTCTTGCCAGAAGGGTGCTTTACACTACAGTTTTTAAACTGCAACATTAACACTCCTCCTTCAGAGTGCCGACACTGTACTTCCCATCTCCAGGACTCAAGTCCGGCCTGCCGGTTTCCCTGAATCCCTTCATGTTACCTTGCTTACACTCCAACAGCACGTCAAGTCCTAAAAACCATTTGTCTTCATTCGCTCCTGTCTAACACGCTCACGCACGCTTGCTGGAAGTCCAAGTCCCTTGCACACAGAACCTCATTTACTCCCTCTCTCCAACCTGTCCTAGACCGACCCGTAAACCTGGTCATTTACCAAGAACTCATTTAAAACTAAATCCTTTCTTAAATTTTATCCTATACATTTATATATATATATTTTTTTTCATTTATGATAATGTAAAAATTAATAATTTGGTACCAAAAGAACCTTAGAAAACTTACCTAACCTTACAATAAGCGCAATTTAGTTAGCCTAATCCAACTAAATATATTTTAGATTAGGTTGCAATAAT
>NC_091323.1:12329467-12336967 GCF_038502225.1 Cherax quadricarinatus | reverse complement strand
CATTCTGAACCTAATGAAAAAAATATATTTCATTGTGTTTGTTTAGTATTAAATTACTGTAAACAAATCTAAAATATATTTAGTTGGGTTAGGCTAAAATAAATTGCTCTTGTTATAATAAGGTTAGGTAAGTTTTCTAAGTTCCTTTTGGTGCAAAATTAAAAAATTTGACATTAACATTAATGAAAAAAATATATCTTTAAATGTATAAGAGAAAATTTTGGAAAGGACTTAATTTTAAATGAGTTCTTACTAATTGAACAGTTTTACATATTCGGCACGACATATATATATATATATATATATATATATATATATATATATATATATATATATATATATATGCAAGGAATTTGCAAGAGCAGGCGAAATATACACAAACACTGATCTCTGGCTGAAAGAGACTCGAACCTACGAACCTTGTAACAAGGTACGCAGTGCTATACCAATCTCACCACACTGGACAATACCCTGGCGTGCAGCTTGTGCAACACGTTGATCCAAGGCAGCCAGCTTTCAGGGAGAAGGCTTACAGCTTTTCATCTCATCCCCTTCATGCATTAGCCTTACTAGAGATTTTAACAATGCAAGGAATTCGCAAGATCAGCCTGGCTGCCTTGGATCAACGTGTAGCGCAAGCTGCACGCCAAGGTATTGTCCAGTGTGGTGAGATTGGTACAGCACTGCGTACCTTGTTCCAAGGTTCGTAGGTTCGAGTTTCCTTCAGCCAGAGATCAGTGTTTATATATATATATATATATATATATATATATATATATATATATATATATATATATATATATATATATATATATATATATATATATATGTCGTGCCGAATATGTAAAACTGGTCAATTAGCAAGAACTCATTTAAAATTAAGTCCTTTCTAAAATTTTCTCTTATACGTTTAAAGATATATTTTTTTATTAATGTTGATGTAAAAAATTATAATTTTGCACCAAAAGGAACATAGAAGACTTACCTAACCTTATTATAACAATAACAATTTATTTTACCCTAACCCAACTAAATATATTTTAGATTTGTTTACAATAATTTAATACTAAACAAACACAGTGAAATATATTTTTTTCGTTAGGTTCAGAATGATTTTGGCGAAATTATTGCATACACAAATTTTCACTTGTCCTATATGGCAAGATGAGCTTTGCTATTTAAGCCAAGATCGCAAGTTCTGCCTATTCGGCACGACATGTATATATATATATATATATATATATATATATATATATATATATATATATATATATATATATATATATATATATATATATATATATATATATATATATATATGTATATATATATATATATATATATATATATATATATATATATATATATATATATATATATATATATATATGTATATATATATATATATATATATATATATATATATATATATATATATATATATATATATATATATATATATATATATTATAATTTATGCTGACTCTTCCCATGCATTTAACTAAGCCCGGGATTTTAACCTGGGTTCTTTGAGTTGTGAGTCGAAGCCTCTGCCACCTATGTGTTTCTTAACTACATGTATTTTGATTTCTTTAAAATTTCCTTTTCCGTTTAGGAGGCCAAGTTGCAAGGAACGGGAGGAGGGGCGAGGGGGAGTAGATGATTACCAGAACCATTAACTGGTAACAGGCAACAAGGAACAGTTAACGAGTACTGGAAAAAAGAGGAACAAAATTGTGTGAGAAACCTTTGCCAGACCACTGCATTTTCTTTTCTGTGTGAGAGCAGTGACCAGTGAGACTTTATTGGTCTAACCAGTCACCAAGCAGTGACCAGAAAGGCTTTATTAGTCGACGCAGTCACCAAGCAGTGACTAGAAAGGCTTCATTAGTCGACATAGTCACCAAGCAGTGACCAGAAAGACTTTATTAGTCGACACAGTCACCAAGCAGTGACCAAGAAGACTTTATTAGTCGACACAGTCACCAAGCAGTGACCAGAAAGGTTTTATTAGTCGACACAATTACCAAGCAGTGACCAGAAAGACTTTAATAGTCGACATAGTCACCAAGCAGTGACCAGAAAGACTTTATTAGTCGACACAGTCACCAAGCAGTGACCAGAAAGACTTTATTAGTCGACACAGTCACCAAGAAGTGACCATTAAGACTTTATTAGTCGACACAGTCACCAAGCAGTGACCAGAAAGACTTTATTAGTCGACACAGTCACCAAGCAGTAACCATTAAGACTTTATTAGTTGACACAGTCACCAAGCAGTGACCAGAAAGACTTTATTAGTCGACATAGTCACCAAGCAGTGACCAGAAAGACTTTATTAGTCGACACAGTCACCAAGCAGTGACCAGAAAGACTTTATTAGTCGGCACAGTCACCAAGCAGTGACCATTAAGACTTTATTAGTTGACACAGTCACCAAGCAGTGACCAGAAAGACTTTATTAGTCGACACAGTCACCAAGCAGTGACCAGAGTGATCAGTCGTCCTATCTATGGGTTCTAGTATCACAAAATAAGTCAATCGCAGCACTGAAGCCGTACTATTTGTCTTTACTAGTGAACCCAGTCATGGACTCGAGAGTTACTATCACACATCGAATGAGATACTGTGACAGATATCTCTAGTTTATGAAAAATTCTTAGGTTTTCATCCCAAAACAAGACTGAACCTCAAAATTCCTTCGATGTTTTTTCTTACAGTCGCTATAGATACATAAGTTGCAGGTTCCTGTAATGGTCCTCCCGAAGACCACTTTCTTTATTGTCACAAATATCGTATACGGACACTGCCTTCCACATTGATGAGACACATGTGCAACACTTGGGAATCTTTATGTGCCGATATATGAAGATACACAGGTGTTGCACACGTCTCTTATTCATTGTGTCCATTAATGATTTTACTGTAGCCAATGGGCTTTAAACTCCCCCCCCCCCCACCATTAACCAAGCAATCGTGACTTGCCCACACCTGCTTGGTTGGTTACAGTGTTGATAAGATATATTGTAATAATGTTGGTAGACGTACCCACAGTGTGTTTGGTAAAAGGACACAAGTGCAACTAATGTGACATTTTATTGTGGCAACGTTTCGCTCTCCAGGAGCTTTGTCAAGCCGTTACATTTAGGTATCTTTGTTCCGAAACGTTGTGCCTACACCAGAGGTTCTCAACTTTTCCTCGGCTTGATGTAGTTCTCCATTTACCCCATTACTTCCATACAAAAAATTATCGCCATCATGAAGGGACAGAAAAACAAGAAGGTCAGAAAAAAATCAATTATTCAGGTTGCGCACATAAGTAACAATATACATTCGTATAACCAAAAAAAATTAAACATTCTTTTCTAAAGAAATAATTATCCAGTCCATTGAATTATTATTCAGTTATCAGGGTACATCAGATATTTACTCCTTGTCATGTAATTTTTTACCCCCCAGGGGTAAATTTACCTCTGGTTGAGAATCACTGGCTTCTTCAGTCGAATACAGAGGAGGCATCAGAAGCATATAAACGTAAAGACAATGTAAAAGTTTGTCATGGTCGAAGACGCAGTTTTGAGGTAGCCAGTCCCTCAGTCCGGCGATGGGTTATGTTCCATAATCTAGAACAATGTGAACTTCACACTGTGACCTTCACATTGTTCCAGACTATGGAGCATAACTCTTATCTAGGTGTTTCAGGGGACTGACCACCTCAAAACTACGTCTACGAGAGTGACTGTCTGGTTACATCGTCTCTACATCTCCACTGCTTCCGCTGCCTCATCTGTATTCCGCTAGAAGCCTAGTGTGTAGGCGATGCGCTTCTGAATAAATATTCCTTACTACTGCACAAGTGTCTTATTTATCAACTTGCCAGTACTGTATTACCAGTCTTGTGGCTACATGTTGTTTGGTTCCATTTACTCACCTCGAGGACCCCAATGGAAATAAGTCACTCTGTCTGACTTCTTTGGGTTATCCTAGGTTCTCTACACATATGCTGCTATGTATGATAATCTATGTAACTGTATTTGTGTATACCTGAATAAACTTACTTACTTACTTACTTATTTACTTTAATCTGATCATACTTGAACATCCATACTAACCCGGGAGGCCGTCGCAATCTGCACCTATCATAAACATTTCAACCAGCTGCGGAACATCAAGAGCGTACATTTACCCAGGCATAAGTTTTCATGAGCATGTAATGCCTGGCTCGAGATATAGACTAATTTACATGTATGAAACACGCGTTTTGAGGTACCGTAATGGCAACGCCTGGTCCCGGCTCGTTAGTTTTAATATCGCTGGAGACTAATGGTGATATATAGCACTGAAGCTCAGTAATGATAACTGATGAAGCAAGCAGCTTTAAGGACTATATAAATGGTACATATCATCAGATGTTGCATATGTGTCTAATTTTAAACTTGTCGGTATTGTATACCATTCATATACAACCTGTCAGACACTGCAACATCATTGAATCTTGGTTCAGAGGAGATATACACAACTTCCTTAACGGCTCCTACTATTGCTACCACTAACCTATACCATGGGTATGACCTACTGTACTTCCACTGGGGAATCCCGCCTACCTCGTCTGATACTCGTCCCTTTCCACCTGACGCCTTCTTCCTGTGCTCCAGAATCTTTAAAACTAAGGTGCTCTTCACACCAACTCCAAGGCTGAGGGACTCGTTACCTCATCTTTTGTACATAGTTCTTCTATCTTTCAGTCATGTCCTGGAATTTGTATTCATAAAACCACTGGATGGCGAAACGTCTACAATAAAGATACCCATATGCACATAAAGATACCATATGCATATGTATCTAATTTTCAGCTTGAAGGGGCACGTCACTTCTGTTTTATATGTATGTATGTTATTTTTGCCTTATAATCTACCTTAATCTTTCCCCTATAATCTACCTTAATCTTTCCCCTATAATCTACCTATAATCATCCTTTAATTCATTGCATAACTTAACAAATCTTTGAGGACAATTATGTTGCTCACACCTCTACAACACAATGTCTTCGAAGATTTGTTAAGTTATACCATGAATTAAGGAAAGATCCTGGACGTCCCCTTACGAAACAGACAAAGAAAATGTGATAGTAACTATGGACAAGGTAGATTATAGTGGAAAATAAACATGATATTAGGAGACAGGGAAACTCACGCGCCTGCTACTGTAACTTCTCGTACCTTTACCAGGAAAACTCACAATCCTGAATCTGTCTCTGTGGTTAGACAGAAATCTGATATCGAGAAGAAGAAAGTTAAATGTAACAGAAAAGGACATACTAGAGAGTATTGCTATAAATTAGATAGAGATACGAGCAGTCGTGCGGCTGGCGCCCCCACACAAGTCGTATCCTCTTCCGAGCAACAAAGGCACCAAAATCCTAGTAATACCTCTGATCCTACTGTTTTAGATAATATTACTCAGGATAGATGACTAGCGTCAGAAAGTGTATCTGACAAAAAGATTCGTTCAGCGATGAGTCCTTATCAAGAGGTAAAGTAGGATTTGACGAATCACATCTAACTGAGATAATTACTTTCAGAGACACTGGCAGTTATCTCACATTATTAAGAGAAGATGTACTGCCCATAACTGATGATACCTATTGCAAGATAGATGTATTGTTAGAAGCCTATGGAGGGGCTGTTATAAAAGTGCCTCTGCACAAAGTTTACATTGAAACAAGCTATTATACTGGTTATATTTCAGTGGGTATATCCAGTGGTGTATTTCCCATCAGGTCAGTGGACTTGTTGATAGGGAACGATATCCTTCATGCTGGTATATGTAAAGAACCACTTGTGATTGATAATAACACTGATGATAATTATGCCATGGAAGCTTGTAGAGAGAAGCCTATTTTATTTCCTCTCAGTGCAATTACTAGAGCTATGTCAAAGATACAACAACCTTCCTTGTCTCCTGTTGAGTTAGTGGATGACAATGATTTGGGCTTGAATATATTGTTTAGTGATGCTCTGTGCCCCGGATCATTAACACTGACTACCCCCGGTCATCAATCTAGTCAGGACACTACTGACGTTAAATTTCTAACTCATGATGATTTAATCAAGGATCAGTTTGTTGATCAGTCACTGGAAAGATTGAGAGATATAGCAGTTACTTAGAATGAAGCAAAGGATCTCGATAATTGTTACTATTATAGTAACTGTGTATTGATGGAGAAAAATACATGTAAGTTGTCAGCTGATAGTCTTTCCACCACAGTCAAGCATCTCGTAGTGTTACCAGTTACATTTCGTGAACAAGCCATTGATTTTGCTCACAATAGTCCCATTGGAGGACATTTGGATGTCAAGAAGACACTCGGTAAACTGGCAAAACATTTTACTTGGCCAAAGATGAAGGAAACAGTAGCTGATCATGTGCGATGTTGCCACGTGTGTCAAGTGACAGGCAAGCCAGCACACACACCTCCACCTGCACCTCTCATTCCTATCACCATGGATGGTGAACCATTCTCCTGTCTATCGCACGAGACTATTGTTTATATGCAGTCTCCACTACTATGATCTAGCCTCAACGTGTCATGCTTGTCTACGCTATCCTGTCTCTACACTGATGTACATAACCACGAGTATGCAGAGATACGATACTGTGTACTGCCCTAGTATTAGGGGCATAACTTAGTGAAATAGACACTGTGAAATTAAAGAAGTGCTTGGCACAAGATTGACTCTCATTTTTTTTTATTAAACTGTTAGTAATGTGACATGAGAAATCAGTAATAATGTGAAAGACATTAACACAACTCCTAGTGCGACCGTTTGTCGTGTTGGGGGGGTGTTGCAACCCCTGAATGGGTTACAATGTATATGATTTATATAATGTATATTACCTTTTCATATAATTTTATATTGCTTATATTTGCGATAATAGCTAAATCGTAAATATATGACTTTATATTATTATTTGACTTAGTTATGTTGTTAGGTAGGATGTAACATATATATTATGTGCTCATAGTTCAAGTCTTGATTGTCTAACTACTGTAATTATCGCTTGTGGCTTGTTGCAACCCCTGAATGGGTTACAATGATTATTATGTATATATGTAATGTATATTACCTTTTCATTTAATTTTATATTGCTTATATTTGCGATAATAGCTAAATCGTAAATGTATGACTTTATATTATTATTTGACTGTTATATTGTTATTTAGCTTATGTTGTTAGGATGTATATAAAATGTGCTCAGTTAGTCTTGATTGTCAAACTACTGTAATTATCGCTTGTCGCTCGTTATACTGCCGGCTTCTGAGCTGCAGTTGTCCACGTAGCTATCACGTGATCGAGGGGGGGGTGTCCTCACCTCGTGTGAAGTAGTCAGTCTGCTGGAGACTCGCTTGGTGGTTGGACAGATTGTCTGTCTCATTATTCTTGTTAGTTCTGTAGAACTTTGTTCTCAGAACATTGTAAAGACTTAGTGATTTTCGAC